>NW_027440409.1:0-109613 GCF_031893055.1 Leptodactylus fuscus
CGACATGGTACAAGTTGCAAGATCACCCAGCTAGCCTATGATGGGCTGTCACTAGATAGGCTTAACTGTCAACTTTCCAATGGCTGCGACCTTCTCAGCCCGAGCTACACTCAAGAGTACACGATCAATGAAACCCTATGGGGAAAATCAAACTCCGACATGGTACAAGTTGCAAGATCACCCAGCTAGCCTATGATGGGCTGTCACTAGATAGGCTTAACTGTCAACTTTCCCATGGCTGCGTCATTCTCAGCCCGAGCTATACTCAAGAGTACACGATCAATGAAGCGCTAAGGGGAAAGTAGAAATCCTGCTTCATACAAGTTGCCGAGTAAGCGGTCAATGAAATCCTATGGTGAAAATCAAACTCCGGCATGATACAAGTTGCAAGATCACCCAGCTAGCCTATGATGGGTTGTCACTAGATAGGCTTAACTGTCAACTTTCCCATGGCAGCGACCTTCTCAGCCCGTGCTACACTCACGAGTAAGCGATCAATGAAACCCTATGGGGAAAATCAAACTCCGACATGGTACAAGTTGCAAGATCACCCAGCTAGCCTATGATGGGCTGTCACTAGATAGGCTTAACTGTCAACTTTCCCATGGCTGCGACCTTCTCAGCCCGAGCTACACTCAAGAGTACACGATCAATGAAACCCTATGGGGAAAATCAAACTCCGACATGGTACAAGTTGCAAGATCACCCAGCTAGCCTATGATGGGTTGTCACTAGATAGGCTTAACTGTCAACTTTCCCATGGCTGCGTCATTCTCAGCCCGAGCTACACTCAAGAGTACACAATCAATGAAGCGCTAAGGGGAAAGTAGAAATCCTGCTTCATACAAGTTGCCGAGTAAGCGATCAATGAAACCCTATGGTGAAAATCAAACTCCGACATGGTACAAGTTGCAAGATCACCCAGCTAGCCTATGATGGGTTGTCACTAGATAGGCTTAACTGTCAACCTTCCCATGGCTGCGTCATTCTCAGCCGGAGCTACACTCAAGAGTACACAATCAATGAAGCGCTAAGGGGAAAGTAGAAATCCTGCTTCATACAAGTTGCCTAGTAAGCGATCAATGAAACCCTATGGTGAAAATCAAACTCCGGCATGATACAAGTTGCAAGATCACCCAGCTAGCCTATGATGGGTTGTCACTAGATAGGCTTAACTGTCAACTTTCCCATGGCAGCGACCTTCTCAGCCCGTGCTACACTCACGAGTAAGCGATCAATGAAACCCTATGGGGAAAATCAAACTCCGACATGGTACAAGTTGCAAGATCACCCAGCTAGCCTATGATGGGCTGTCACTAGATAGGCTTAACTGTCAACTTTCCCATGGCTGCGACCTTCTCAGCCCGAGCTACACTCAAGAGTACACGATCAATGAAACCCTATGGGGAAAATCAAACTCCGACATGGTACAAATTGCAAGATCACCCAGCTAGCCTATGATGGGCTGTCACTAGATAGGCTTAACTGTCAACTTTCCCATGGCTGCGTCATTCTCAGCCCGAGCTATACTCAAGAGTACACGATCAATGAAGCGCTAAGGGGAAAGTAGAAATCCTGCTTCATACAAGTTGCCGAGTAAGCGATCAATGAAACCCTATGGTGAAAATCAAACTCCGGCATGATACAAGTTGCAAGATCACCCAGCTAGCCTATTATGGGTTGTCACTAGATAGGCTTAACTGTCAACTTTCCCATGGCAGCGACCTTCTCAGCCCGTGCTACACTCACGAGTAAGCGATCAATGAAACCCTATGGGGAAAATCAAACTCCGACATGGTACAAGTTGCAAGATCACCCAGCTAGCCTATGATGGGCTGTCACTAGATAGGCTTAACTGTCAACTTTCCCATGGCTGCGACCTTCTCAGCCCGAGCTACACTCAAGAGTACACGATCAATGAAACCCTATGGGGAAAATCAAACTCCGACATGGTACAAGTTGCAAGATCACCCAGCTAGCCTATGATGGGCTGTCACTAGACAGGCTTAACTGTCAACTTTCCCATGGCTGCGTCATTCTCAGCCCGAGCTACACTCAAGAGTAGACGATTAATGAAGCGCTAAGGGGAAAGTAGAAATCCTGCTTCATACAAGTTGCCGAGTAAGCGATCAATGAAACCCTATGGTGAAAATCAAACTCCGGCATGATACAAGTTGCAAGATCACCCAGCTAGCCTATGATGGGTTGTCACTAGATAGGCTTAACTGTCAACTTTCCCATGGCAGCGACCTTCTCAGCCCGTGCTACACTCACGAGTAAGCGATCAATGAAACCCTATGGGGAAAATCAAACTCCGACATGGTACAAGTTGCAAGATCACCCAGCTAGCCTATGATGGGCTGTCACTAGATAGGCTTAACTGTCAACTTTCCCATGGCTGCGTCATTCTCAGCCCGAGCTACACTCAAGAGTACACGATCAATGAAGCGCTAAGGGGAAAGTAGAAATCCTGCTTCATACAAGTTGCCGAGTAAGCGATCAATGAAACCCTATGGTGAAAATCAAACTCCGGCATGATACAAGTTGCAAGATCACCCAGCTAGCCTATGATGGGTTGTCACTAGATAGGCTTAACTGTCAACTTTCCCATGGCAGCGACCTTCTCAGCCCGTGCTACACTCACGAGTAAGCGATCAATGAAACCCTATGGGGAAAATCAAACTCCGACATGGTACAAGTTGCAAGATCACCCAGCTAGCCTATGATGGGTTGTCACTAGATAGGCTTAACTGTCAACCTTCCCATGGCTGCGTCATTCTCAGCCCGAGCTACACTCAAGAGTACACAATCAATGAAGCGCTAAGGGGAAAGTAGAAATCCTGCTTCATACAAGTTGCCGAGTAAGCGATCAATGAAACCCTATGGTGAAAATCAAACTCCGGCATGATACAAGTTGCAAGATCACCCAGCTAGCCTATGATGGGTTGTCACTAGATAGGCTTAACTGTCAACTTTCCCATGGCAGCGACCTTCTCAGCCCGTGCTACACTCACGAGTAAGCGATCAATGAAACCCTATGGGGAAAATCAAACTCCGACATGGTACAAGTTGCAAGATCACCCAGCTAGCCTATGATGGGCTGTCACTAGATAGGCTTAACTGTCAACTTTCCCATGGCTGCGTCATTCTCAGCCCGAGCTACACTCAAGAGTACACGATCAATGAAGCGCTAAGGGGAAAGTAGAAATCCTGCTTCATACAAGTTGCCGAGTAAGCGATCAATGAAACCCTATGGTGAAAATCAAACTCCGGCATGATACAAGTTGCAAGATCACCCAGCTAGCCTATGATGGGTTGTCACTAGATAGGCTTAACTGTCAACTTTCCCATGGCAGCGACCTTCTCAGCCCGTGCTACACTCACGAGTAAGCGATCAATGAAACCCTATGGGGAAAATCAAACTCCGACATGGTACAAGTTGCAAGATCACCCAGCTAGCCTATGATGGGCTGTCACTAGATAGGCTTAACTGTCAACTTTCCCATGGCTGCGACCTTCTCAGCCCGAGCTACACTCAAGAGTACACGATCAATGAAACCCTATGGGGAAAATCAAACTCCGACATGGTACAAGTTGCAAGATCACCCAGCTAGCCTATGATGGGCTGTCACTAGATAGGCTTAACTGTCAACTTTCCCATGGCTGCGTCATTCTCAGCCCGAGCTATACTCAAGAGTACACGATCAATGAAGCGCTAAGGGGAAAGTAGAAATCCTGCTTCATACAAGTTGCCGAGTAAGCGGTCAATGAAACCCTATGGTAAAAATCAAACTCCGGCATGATACAAGTTGCAAGATCACCCAGCTAGCCTATGATGGGTTGTCACTAGATAGGCTTAACTGTCAACTTTCCCATGGCAGCGACCTTCTCAGCCCGTGCTACACTCACGAGTAAGCGATCAATGAAACCCTATGGGGAAAATCAAACTCCGACATGGTACAAGTTGCAAGATCACCCAGCTAGCCTATGATGGGCTGTCACTAGATAGGCTTAACTGTCAACTTTCCCATGGCTGCGACCTTCTCAGCCCGAGCTACACTCAAGAGTACACGATCAATGAAACCCTATGGGGAAAATCAAACTCCGACATGGTACAAGTTGCAAGATCACCCAGCTAGCCTATGATGGGCTGTCACTAGATAGGCTTAACTGTCAACTTTCCCATGGCTGCGTCATTCTCAGCCCGAGCTATACTCAAGAGTACACGATCAATGAAGCGCTAAGGGGAAAGTAGAAATCCTGCTTCATACAAGTTGCCGAGTAAGCGGTCAATGAAACCCTATGGTGAAAATCAAACTCCGGCATGATACAAGTTGCAAGATCACCCAGCTAGCCTATGATGGGTTGTCACTAGATAGGCTTAACTGTCAACTTTCCCATGGCAGCGACGTTCTCAGCCCGTGCTACACTCACGAGTAAGCGATCAATGAAACCCTATGGGGAAAATCAAACTCCGACATGGTACAAGTTGCAAGATCACCCAGCTAGCCTATGATGGGCTGTCACTAGATAGGCTTAACTGTCAACTTTCCCATGGCTGCGTCATTCTCAGCCCGAGCTACACTCAAGAGTACACAATCAATGAAGCGCTAAGGGGAAAGTAGAAATCCTGCTTCATACAAGTTGCCGAGTAAGCGATCAATGAAACCCTATGGTGAAAATCAAACTCCGGCATGATACAAGTTGCAAGATCACCCAGCTAGCCTATGATGGGTTGTCACTAGATAGGCTTAACTGTCAACTTTCCCATGGCAGCGACCTTCTCAGCCCGTGCTACACTCACGAGTAAGCGATCAATGAAACCCTATGGGGAAAATCAAACTCCGACATGGTACAAGTTGCAAGATCACCCAGCTAGCCTATGATGGGTTGTCACTAGATAGGCTTAACTGTCAACCTTCCCATGGCTGCGTCATTCTCAGCCCGAGCTACACTCAAGAGTACACAATCAATGAAGCGCTAAGGGGAAAGTAGAAATCCTGCTTCATACAAGTTGCCGAGTAAGCGATCAATGAAACCCTATGGTGAAAATCAAACTCCGGCATGATACAAGTTGCAAGATCACCCAGCTAGCCTATGATGGGTTGTCACTAGATAGGCTTAACTGTCAACTTTCCCATGGCAGCGACCTTCTCAGCCCGTGCTACACTCACGAGTAAGCGATCAATGAAACCCTATGGGGAAAATCAAACTCCGACATGGTACAAGTTGCAAGATCACCCAGCTAGCCTATGATGGGCTGTCACTAGATAGGCTTAACTGTCAACTTTCCCATGGCTGCGACCTTCTCAGCCCGAGCTACACTCAAGAGTACACGATCAATGAAACCCTATGGGGAAAATCAAACTCCGACATGGTACAAGTTGCAAGATCACCCAGCTAGCCTATGATGGGCTGTCACTAGATAGGCTTAACTGTCAACTTTCCCATGGCTGCGTCATTCTCAGCCCGAGCTATACTCAAGAGTACACGATCAATGAAGCGCTAAGGGGAAAGTAGAAATCCTGCTTCATACAAGTTGCCGAGTAAGCGGTCAATGAAACCCTATGGTGAAAATCAAACTCCGGCATGATACAAGTTGCAAGATCACCCAGCTAACCTATGATGGGTTGTCACTAGATAGGCTTAACTGTCAACTTTCCCATGGCAGCGACCTTCTCAGCCCGTGCTACACTCACGAGTAAGCGATCAATGAAACCCTATGGGGAAAATCAAACTCCGACATGGTACAAGTTGCAAGATCACCCAGCTAGCCTATGATGGGCTGTCACTAGATAGGCTTAACTGTCAACTTTCCCATGGCTGCGACCTTCTCAGCCCGAGCTACACTCAAGAGTACACGATCAATGAAACCCTATGGGGAAAATCAAACTCCGACATGGTACAAGTTGCAAGATCACCCAGCTAGCCTATGATGGGTTGTCACTAGATAGGCTTAACTGTCAACTTTCCCATGGCTGCGTCATTCTCAGCCCGAGCTACACTCAAGAGTACACAATCAATGAAGCGCTAAGGGGAAAGTAGAAATCCTGCTTCATACAAGTTGCCGAGTAAGCGATCAATGAAACCCTATGGTGAAAATCAAACTCCGGCATGATACAAGTTGCAAGATCACCCAGCTAGCCTATGATGGGTTGTCACTAGATAGGCTTAACTGTCAACTTTCCCATGGCAGCGACCTTCTCAGCCCGTGCTACACTCACGAGTAAGCGATCAATGAAACCCTATGGGGAAAATCAAACTCCGACATGGTACAAGTTGCAAGATCACCCAGCTAGCCTATGATGGGCTGTCACTAGATAGGCTTAACTGTCAACTTTCCCATGGCTGCGACCTTCTCAGCCCGAGCTACACTCAAGAGTACACGATCAATGAAACCCTATGGGGAAAATCAAACTCCGACATGGTACAAGTTGCAAGATCACCCAGCTAGCCTATGATGGGCTGTCACTAGATAGGCTTAACTGTCAACTTTCCCATGGCTGCGTCATTCTCAGCCCGAGCTATACTCAAGAGTACACGATCAATGAAGCGCTAAGGGGAAAGTAGAAATCCTGCTTCATACAAGTTGCCGAGTAAGCGGTCAATGAAACCCTACGGTGAAAATCAAACTCCGGCATGATACAAGTTGCAAGATCACCCAGCTAGCCTATGATGGGTTGTCACTAGATAGGCTTAACTGTCAACTTTCCCATGGCAGCGACCTTCTCAGCCCGTGCTACACTCACGAGTAAGCGATCAATGAAACCCTATGGGGAAAATCAAACTCCGACATGGTACAAGTTGCAAGATCACCCAGCTAGCCTATGATGGGCTGTCACTAGATAGGCTTAACTGTCAACTTTCCCATGGCTGCGACCTTCTCAGCCCGAGCTACACTCAAGAGTACACGATCAATGAAACCCTATGGGGAAAATCAAACGCCGACATGGTACAAGTTGCAAGATCACCCAGCTAGCCTATGATGGGCTGTCACTAGATAGGCTTAACTGTCAACTTTCCCATGGCTGCGTCATTCTCAGCCCGAGCTATACTCAAGAGTACACGATCAATGAAGCGCTAAGGGGAAAGTAGAAATCCTGCTTCATACAAGTTGCCGAGTAAGCGGTCAATGAAACCCTATGGTGAAAATCAAACTCCGGCATGATACAAGTTGCAAGATCACCCAGCTAGCCTATGATGGGTTGTCACTAGATAGGCTTAACTGTCAACTTTCCCATGGCAGCGACGTTCTCAGCCCGTGCTACACTCACGAGTAAGCGATCAATGAAACCCTATGGGGAAAATCAAACTCCGACATGGTACAAGTTGCAAGATCACCCAGCTAGCCTATGATGGGCTGTCACTAGATAGGCTTAACTGTCAACTTTCCCATGGCTGCGTCATTCTCAGCCCGAGCTACACTCAAGAGTACACAATCAATGAAGCGCTAAGGGGAAAGTAGAAATCCTGCTTCATACAAGTTGCCGAGTAAGCGATCAATGAAACCCTATGGTGAAAATCAAACTCCGGCATGATGCAAGTTGCAAGATCACCCAGCTAGCCTATTATGGGTTGTCACTAGATAGGCTTAACTGTCAACTTTCCCATGGCAGCGACCTTCTCAGCCCGTGCTACACTCACGAGTAAGCGATCAATGAAACCCTATGGGGAAAATCAAACTCCGACATGGTACAAGTTGCAAGATCACCCAGCTAGCCTATGATGGGTTGTCACTAGATAGGCTTAACTGTCAACTTTCCCATGGCTGCGTCATTCTCAGCCCGAGCTACACTCAAGAGTACACAATCAATGAAGCGCTAAGGGGAAAGTAGAAATCCTGCTTCATACAAGTTGCCGAGTAAGCGATCAATGAAACCCTATGGTGAAAATCAAACTCCGGCATGATACAAGTTGCAAGATCACCCAGCTAGCCTATTATGGGTTGTCACTAGATAGGCTTAACTGTCAACTTTCCCATGGCAGCGACCTTCTCAGCCCGTGCTACACTCACGAGTAAGCGATCAATGAAACCCTATGGGGAAAATCAAACTCCGACATGGTACAAGTTGCAAGATCACCCAGCTAGCCTATGATGGGCTGTCACTAGATAGGCTTAACTGTCAACTTTCCCATGGCTGCGACCTTCTCAGCCCGAGCTACACTCAAGAGTACACGATCAATGAAACCCTATGGGGAAAATCAAACTCCGACATGGTACAAGTTGCAAGATCACCCAGCTAGCCTATGATGGGCTGTCACTAGATAGGCTTAACTGTCAACTTTCCCATGGCTGCGTCATTCTCAGACCGAGCTATACTCAAGAGTACACGATCAATGAAGCGCTAAGGGGAAAGTAGAAATCCTGCTTCATACAAGTTGCCGAGTAAGCGGTCAATGAAACCCTATGGTGAAAATCAAACTCCGGCATGATACAAGTTGCAAGATCACCCAGCTAGCCTATGATGGGTTGTCACTAGATAGGCTTAACTGTCAACTTTCCCATGGCAGCGACCTTCTCAGCCCGTGCTACACTCACGAGTAAGCGATCAATGAAACCCTATGGGGAAAATCAAACTCCGACATGGTACAAGTTGCAAGATCACCCAGCTAGCCTATGATGGGCTGTCACTAGATAGGCTTAACTGTCAACTTTCCCATGGCTGCGACCTTCTCAGCCCGAGCTACACTCAAGAGTACACGATCAATGAAACCCTATGGGGAAAATCAAACTCCGACATGGTACAAGTTGCAAGATCACCCAGCTAGCCTATGATGGGCTGTCACTAGACAGGCTTAACTGTCAACTTTCCCATGGCTGCGTCATTCTCAGCCCGAGCTACACTCAAGATTAGACGATTAATGAAGCGCTAAGGGGAAAGTAGAAATCCTGCTTCATACAAGTTGCCGAGTAAGCGATCAATGAAACCCTATGGTGAAAATCAAACTCCGGCATGATACAAGTTGCAAGATCACCCAGCTAGCCTATGATGGGTTGTCACTAGATAGGCTTAACTGTCAACTTTCCCATGGCAGCGACCTTCTCAGCCCGTGCTACACTCACGAGTAAGCGATCAATGAAACCCTATGGGGAAAATCAAACTCCGACATGGTACAAGTTGCAAGATCACCCAGCTAGCCTATGATGGGCTGTCACTAGATAGGCTTAACTGTCAACTTTCCCATGGCTGCGTCATTCTCAGCCCGAGCTACACTCAAGAGTACACGATCAATGAAGCGCTAAGGGGAAAGTAGAAATCCTGCTTCATACAAGTTGCCGAGTAAGCGATCAATGAAACCCTATGGTGAAAATCAAACTCCGGCATGATACAAGTTGCAAGATCACCCAGCTAGCCTATGATGGGTTGTCACTAGATAGGCTTAACTGTCAACTTTCCCATGGCAGCGACCTTCTCAGCCCGTGCTACACTCACGAGTAAGCGATCAATGAAACCCTATGGGGAAAATCAAACTCCGACATGGTACAAGTTGCAAGATCACCCAGCTAGCCTATGATGGGCTGTCACTAGATAGGCTTAACTGTCAACTTTCCCATGGCTGCGACCTTCTCAGCCCGAGCTACACTCAAGAGTACACGATCAATGAAACCCTATGGGGAAAATCAAACTCCGACATGGTACAAGTTGCAAGATCACCCAGCTAGCCTATGATGGGCTGTCACTAGATAGGCTTAACTGTCAACTTTCCCATGGCTGCGTCATTCTCAGCCCGAGCTATACTCAAGAGTACACGATCAATGAAGCGCTAAGGGGAAAGTAGAAATCCTGCTTCATACAAGTTGCCGAGTAAGCGGTCAATGAAACCCTATGGTGAAAATCAAACTCCGGCATGATACAAGTTGCAAGATCACCCAGCTAGCCTATGATGGGTTGTCACTAGATAGGCTTAACTGTCAACTTTCCCATGGCAGCGACGTTCTCAGCCCGTGCTACACTCACGAGTAAGCGATCAATGAAACCCTATGGGGAAAATCAAACTCCGACATGGTACAAGTTGCAAGATCACCCAGCTAGCCTATGATGGGCTGTCACTAGATAGGCTTAAATGTCAACTTTCCCATGGCTGCGACCTTCTCAGCCCGAGCTACACTCAAGAGTACACAATCAGTGAAGCGCTAAGGGGAAAGTAGAAATCCTGCTTCATACAAGTTGCCGAGTAAGCGATCAATGAAACCCTATGGTGAAAATCAAACTCCGGCATGATACAAGTTGCAAGATCACCCAGCTAGCCTATTATGGGTTGTCACTAGATAGGCTTAACTGTCAACTTTCCCATGGCAGCGACCTTCTCAGCCCGTGCTACACTCACGAGTAAGCGATCAATGAAACCCTATGGGGAAAATCAAACTCCGACATGGTACAAGTTGCAAGATCACCCAGCTAGCCTATGATGGGTTGTCACTAGATAGGCTTAACTGTCAACTTTCCCATGGCTGCGTCATTCTCAGCCCGAGCTACACTCAAGAGTACACAATCAATGAAGCGCTAAGGGGAAAGTAGAAATCCTGCTTCATACAAGTTGCCGAGTAAGCGATCAATGAAACCCTATGGTGAAAATCAAACTCCGGCATGATACAAGTTGCAAGATCACCCAGCTAGCCTATTATGGGTTGTCACTAGATAGGCTTAACTGTCAACTTTCCCATGGCAGCGACCTTCTCAGCCCGTGCTACACTCACGAGTAAGCGATCAATGAAACCCTATGGGGAAAATCAAACTCCGACATGGTACAAGTTGCAAGATCACCCAGCTAGCCTATGATGGGCTGTCACTAGATAGGCTTAACTGTCAACTTTCCCATGGCTGCGTCATTCTCAGACCGAGCTATACTCAAGAGTACACGATCAATGAAGCGCTAAGGGGAAAGTAGAAATCCTGCTTCATACAAGTTGCCGAGTAAGCGGTCAATGAAACCCTATGGTGAAAATCAAACTCCGGCATGATACAAGTTGCAAGATCACCCAGCTAGCCTATGATGGGTTGTCACTAGATAGGCTTAACTGTCAACTTTCCCATGGCAGCGACCTTCTCAGCCCGTGCTGCACTCACGAGTAAGCGATCAATGAAACCCTATGGGGAAAATCAAACTCCGACATGGTACAAGTTGCAAGATCACCCAGCTAGCCTATGATGGGTTGTCACTAGATAGGCTTAACTGTCAACTTTCCCATGGCTGCGTCATTCTCAGCCCGAGCTACACTCAAGAGTACACAATCAATGAAGCGCTAAGGGGAAAGTAGAAATCCTGCTTCATACAGGTTGCCGAGTAAGCGATCAATGAAACCCTATGGTGAAAATCAAACTCCGGCATGATACAAGTTGCAAGATCACCCAGCTAGCCTATTATGGGTTGTCACTAGATAGGCTTAACTGTCAACTTTCCCATGGCAGCGACCTTCTCAGCCCGTGCTACACTCACGAGTAAGCGATCAATGAAACCCTATGGGGAAAATCAAACTCCGACATGGTACAAGTTGCAAGATCACCCAGCTAGCCTATGATGGGCTGTCACTAGATAGGCTTAACTGTCAACTTTCCCATGGCTGCGACCTTCTCAGCCCGAGCTACACTCAAGAGTACACGATCAATGAAGCGCTAAGGGGAAAGTAGAAATCCTGCTTCATACAAGTTGCCGAGTAAGCGGTCAATGAAACCCTATGGTGAAAATCAAACTCCGGCATGATACAAGTTGCAAGATCACCCAGCTAACCTATGATGGGTTGTCACTAGATAGGCTTAACTGTCAACTTTCCCATGGCAGCGACCTTCTCAGCCCGTGCTACACTCACGAGTAAGCGATCAATGAAACCCTATGGGGAAAATCAAACTCCGACATGGTACAAGTTGCAAGATCACCCAGCTAGCCTATGATGGGCTGTCACTAGATAGGCTTAACTGTCAACTTTCCCATGGCTGCGACCTTCTCAGCCCGAGCTACACTCAAGAGTACACGATCAATGAAACCCTATGGGGAAAATCAAACTCCGACATGGTACAAGTTGCAAGATCACCCAGCTAGCCTATGATGGGTTGTCACTAGATAGGCTTAACTGTCAACTTTCCCATGGCTGCGTCATTCTCAGCCCGAGCTACACTCAAGAGTACACAATCAATGAAGCGCTAAGGGGAAAGTAGAAATCCTGCTTCATACAAGTTGCCGAGTAAGCGATCAATGAAACCCTATGGTGAAAATCAAACTCCGGCATGATACAAGTTGCAAGATCACCCAGCTAGCCTATGATGGGTTGTCACTAGATAGGCTTAACTGTCAACTTTTCCATGGCAGCGACCTTCTCAGCCCGTGCTACACTCACGAGTAAGCGATCAATGAAACCCTATGGGGAAAATCAAACTCCGACATGGTACAAGTTGCAAGATCACCCAGCTAGCCTATGATGGGCTGTCACTAGATAGGCTTAACTGTCAACTTTCCCATGGCTGCGTCATTCTCAGACCGAGCTATACTCAAGAGTACACGATCAATGAAGCGCTAAGGGGAAAGTAGAAATCCTGCTTCATACAAGTTGCCGAGTAAGCGGTCAATGAAACCCTATGGTGAAAATCAAACTCCGGCATGATACAAGTTGCAAGATCACCCAGCTAGCCTATGATGGGTTGTCACTAGATAGGCTTAACTGTCAACTTTCCCATGGCAGCGACCTTCTCAGCCCGTGCTACACTCACGAGTAAGCGATCAATGAAACCCTATGGGGAAAATCAAACTCCGACATGGTACAAGTTGCAAGATCACCCAGCTAGCCTATGATGGGCTGTCACTAGATAGGCTTAACTGTCAACTTTCCCATGGCTGCGACCTTCTCAGCCCGAGCTACACTCAAGAGTACACGATCAATGAAACCCTAGGGGGAAAATCAAACTCCGACATGGTACAAGTTGCAAGATCACCCAGCTAGCCTATGATGGGCTGTCACTAGATAGGCTTAACTGTCAACTTTCCCATGGCTGCGTCATTCTCAGCCCGAGCTATACTCAAGAGTACACGATCAATGAAGCGCTAAGGGGAAAGTAGAAATCCTGCTTCATACAAGTTGCCGAGTAAGCGGTCAATGAAACCCTATGGTGAAAATCAAACTCCGGCATGATACAAGTTGCAAGATCACCCAGCTAGCCTATGATGGGTTGTCACTAGATAGGCTTAACTGTCAACTTTCCCATGGCAGCGACCTTCTCAGCCCGTGCTACACTCACGAGTAAGCGATCAATGAAACCCTATGGGGAAAATCAAACTCCGACATGGTACAAGTTGCAAGATCACCCAGCTAGCCTATGATGGGCTGTCACTAGATAGGCTTAACTGTCAACTTTCCCATGGCTGCGACCTTCTCAGCCCGAGCTACACTCAAGAGTACACGATCAATGAAACCCTATGGGGAAAATCAAACTCCGACATGGTACAAGTTGCAAGATCACCCAGCTAGCCTATGATGGGCTGTCACTAGATAGGCTTAACTGTCAACTTTCCCATGGCTGCGTCATTCTCAGCCCGAGCTATACTCAAGAGTACACGATCAATGAAGCGCTAAGGGGAAAGTAGAAATCCTGCTTCATACAAGTTGCCGAGTAAGCGGTCAATGAAACCCTATGGTGAAAATCAAACTCCGGCATGATACAAGTTGCAAGATCACCCAGCTAGCCTATGATGGGTTGTCACTAGATAGGCTTAACTGTCAACTTTCCCATGGCAGCGACGTTCTCAGCCCGTGCTACACTCACGAGTAAGCGATCAATGAAACCCTATGGGGAAAATCAAACTCCGACATGGTACAAGTTGCAAGATCACCCAGCTAGCCTATGATGGGCTGTCACTAGATAGGCTTAACTGTCAACTTTCCCATGGCTGCGTCATTCTCAGCCCGAGCTACACTCAAGAGTACACAATCAATGAAGCGCTAAGGGGAAAGTAGAAATCCTGCTTCATACAAGTTGCCGAGTAAGCGATCAATGAAACCCTATGGTGAAAATCAAACTCCGGCATGATGCAAGTTGCAAGATCACCCAGCTAGCCTATTATGGGTTGTCACTAGATAGGCTTAACTGTCAACTTTCCCATGGCAGCGACCTTCTCAGCCCGTGCTACACTCACGAGTAAGCGATCAATGAAACCCTATGGGGAAAATCAAACTCCGACATGGTACAAGTTGCAAGATCACCCAGCTAGCCTATGATGGGTTGTCACTAGATAGGCTTAACTGTCAACTTTCCCATGGCTGCGTCATTCTCAGCCCGAGCTACACTCAAGAGTACACAATCAATGAAGCGCTAAGGGGAAAGTAGAAATCCTGCTTCATACAAGTTGCCGAGTAAGCGATCAATGAAACCCTATGGTGAAAATCAAACTCCGGCATGATACAAGTTGCAAGATCACCCAGCTAGCCTATTATGGGTTGTCACTAGATAGGCTTAACTGTCAACTTTCCCATGGCAGCGACCTTCTCAGCCCGTGCTACACTCACGAGTAAGCGATCAATGAAACCCTATGGGGAAAATCAAACTCCGACATGGTACAAGTTGCAAGATCACCCAGCTAGCCTATGATGGGCTGTCACTAGATAGGCTTAACTGTCAACTTTCCCATGGCTGCGACCTTCTCAGCCCGAGCTACACTCAAGAGTACACGATCAATGAAACCCTATGGGGAAAATCAAACTCCGACATGGTACAAGTTGCAAGATCACCCAGCTAGCCTATGATGGGCTGTCACTAGATAGGCTTAACTGTCAACTTTCCCATGGCTGCGTCATTCTCAGACCGAGCTATACTCAAGAGTACACGATCAATGAAGCGCTAAGGGGAAAGTAGAAATCCTGCTTCATACAAGTTGCCGAGTAAGCGGTCAATGAAACCCTATGGTGAAAATCAAACTCCGGCATGATACAAGTTGCAAGATCACCCAGCTAGCCTATGATGGGTTGTCACTAGATAGGCTTAACTGTCAACTTTCCCATGGCAGCGACCTTCTCAGCCCGTGCTACACTCACGAGTAAGCGATCAATGAAACCCTATGGGGAAAATCAAACTCCGACATGGTACAAGTTGCAAGATCACCCAGCTAGCCTATGATGGGCTGTCACTAGATAGGCTTAACTGTCAACTTTCCCATGGCTGCGACCTTCTCAGCCCGAGCTACACTCAAGAGTACACGATCAATGAAACCCTATGGGGAAAATCAAACTCCGACATGGTACAAGTTGCAAGATCACCCAGCTAGCCTATGATGGGCTGTCACTAGATAGGCTTAACTGTCAACTTTCCCATGGCTGCGACCTTCTCAGCCCGAGCTACACTCAAGAGTACACGATCAATGAAACCCTATGGGGAAAATCAAACTCCGACATGGTACAAATTGCAAGATCACCCAGCTAGCCTATGATGGGCTGTCACTAGATAGGCTTAACTGTCAACTTTCCCATGGCTGCGTCATTCTCAGCCCGAGCTATACTCAAGAGTACACGATCAATGAAGCGCTAAGGGGAAAGTAGAAATCCTGCTTCATACAAGTTGCCGAGTAAGCGATCAATGAAACCCTATGGTGAAAATCAAACTCCGGCATGATACAAGTTGCAAGATCACCCAGCTAGCCTATTATGGGTTGTCACTAGATAGGCTTAACTGTCAACTTTCCCATGGCAGCGACCTTCTCAGCCCGTGCTACACTCACGAGTAAGCGATCAATGAAACCCTATGGGGAAAATCAAACTCCGACATGGTACAAGTTGCAAGATCACCCAGCTAGCCTATGATGGGCTGTCACTAGATAGGCTTAACTGTCAACTTTCCCATGGCTGCGACCTTCTCAGCCCGAGCTACACTCAAGAGTACACGATCAATGAAACCCTATGGGGAAAATCAAACTCCGACATGGTACAAGTTGCAAGATCACCCAGCTAGCCTATGATGGGCTGTCACTAGACAGGCTTAACTGTCAACTTTCCCATGGCTGCGTCATTCTCAGCCCGAGCTACACTCAAGAGTAGACGATTAATGAAGCGCTAAGGGGAAAGTAGAAATCCTGCTTCATACAAGTTGCCGAGTAAGCGATCAATGAAACCCTATGGTGAAAATCAAACTCCGGCATGATACAAGTTGCAAGATCACCCAGCTAGCCTATGATGGGTTGTCACTAGATAGGCTTAACTGTCAACTTTCCCATGGCAGCGACCTTCTCAGCCCGTGCTACACTCACGAGTAAGCGATCAATGAAACCCTATGGGGAAAATCAAACTCCGACATGGTACAAGTTGCAAGATCACCCAGCTAGCCTATGATGGGCTGTCACTAGATAGGCTTAACTGTCAACTTTCCCATGGCTGCGTCATTCTCAGCCCGAGCTACACTCAAGAGTACACGATCAATGAAGCGCTAAGGGGAAAGTAGAAATCCTGCTTCATACAAGTTGCCGAGTAAGCGATCAATGAAACCCTATGGTGAAAATCAAACTCCGGCATGATACAAGTTGCAAGATCACCCAGCTAGCCTATGATGGGTTGTCACTAGATAGGCTTAACTGTCAACTTTCCCATGGCAGCGACCTTCTCAGCCCGTGCTACACTCACGAGTAAGCGATCAATGAAACCCTATGGGGAAAATCAAACTCCGACATGGTACAAGTTGCAAGATCACCCAGCTAGCCTATGATGGGTTGTCACTAGATAGGCTTAACTGTCAACCTTCCCATGGCTGCGTCATTCTCAGCCCGAGCTACACTCAAGAGTACACAATCAATGAAGCGCTAAGGGGAAAGTAGAAATCCTGCTTCATACAAGTTGCCGAGTAAGCGATCAATGAAACCCTATGGTGAAAATCAAACTCCGGCATGATACAAGTTGCAAGATCACCCAGCTAGCCTATGATGGGTTGTCACTAGATAGGCTTAACTGTCAACTTTCCCATGGCAGCGACCTTCTCAGCCCGTGCTACACTCACGAGTAAGCGATCAATGAAACCCTAAGGGGAAAATCAAACTCCGACATGGTACAAGTTGCAAGATCACCCAGCTAGCCTATGATGGGCTGTCACTAGATAGGCTTAACTGTCAACTTTCCCATGGCTGCGTCATTCTCAGCCCGAGCTACACTCAAGAGTACACGATCAATGAAGCGCTAAGGGGAAAGTCGAAATCCTGCTTCATACAAGTTGCCGAGTAAGCGATCAATGAAACCCTATGGTGAAAATCAAACTCCGGCATGATACAAGTTGCAAGATCACCCAGCTAGCCTATGATGGGTTGTCACTAGATAGGCTTAACTGTCAACTTTCCCATGGCAGCGACCTTCTCAGCCCGTGCTACACTCACGAGTAAGCGATCAATGAAACCCTATGGGGAAAATCAAACTCCGACATGGTACAAGTTGCAAGATCACCCAGCTAGCCTATGATGGGTTGTCACTAGATAGGCTTAACTGTCAACCTTCCCATGGCTGCGTCATTCTCAGCCCGAGCTACACTCAAGAGTACACAATCAATGAAGCGCTAAGGGGAAAGTAGAAATCCTGCTTCATACAAGTTGCCGAGTAAGCGATCAATGAAACCCTATGGTGAAAATCAAACTCCGGCATGATACAAGTTGCAAGATCACCCAGCTAGCCTATGATGGGTTGTCACTAGATAGGCTTAACTGTCAACTTTCCCATGGCAGCGACCTTCTCAGCCCGTGCTACACTCACGAGTAAGCGATCAATGAAACCCTATGGGGAAAATCAAACTCCGACATGGTACAAGTTGCAAGATCACCCAGCTAGCCTATGATGGGCTGTCACTAGATAGGCTTAACTGTCAACTTTCCCATGGCTGCGTCATTCTCAGCCCGAGCTACACTCAAGAGTACACGATCAATGAAGCGCTAAGGGGAAAGTAGAAATCCTGCTTCATACAAGTTGCCGAGTAAGCGATCAATGAAACCCTATGGTGAAAATCAAACTCCGGCATGATACAAGTTGCAAGATCACCCAGCTAGCCTATGATGGGTTGTCACTAGATAGGCTTAACTGTCAACTTTCCCATGGCAGCGACCTTCTCAGCCCGTGCTACACTCACGAGTAAGCGATCAATGAAACCCTATGGGGAAAATCAAACTCCGACATGGTACAAGTTGCAAGATCACCCAGCTAGCCTATGATGGGCTGTCACTAGATAGGCTTAACTGTCAACTTTCCCATGGCTGCGTCATTCTCAGCCCGAGCTACACTCAAGAGTACACGATCAATGAAGCGCTAAGGGGAAAGTAGAAATCCTGCTTCATACAAGTTGCCGAGTAAGCGATCAATGAAACCCTATGGTGAAAATCAAACTCCGGCATGATACAAGTTGCAAGATCACCCAGCTAGCCTATGATGGGTTGTCACTAGATAGGCTTAACTGTCAACTTTCCCATGGCAGCGACCTTCTCAGCCCGTGCTACACTCACGAGTAAGCGATCAATGAAACCCTATGGGGAAAATCAAACTCCGACATGGTACAAGTTGCAAGATCACCCAGCTAGCCTATGATGGGCTGTCACTAGATAGGCTTAACTGTCAACTTTCCCATGGCTGCGACCTTCTCAGCCCGAGCTACACTCAAGAGTACACGATCAATGAAACCCTATGGGGAAAATCAAACTCCGACATGGTACAAGTTGCAAGATCACCCAGCTAGCCTATGATGGGCTGTCACTAGATAGGCTTAACTGTCAACTTTCCCATGGCTGCGTCATTCTCAGCCCGAGCTATACTCAAGAGTACACGATCAATGAAGCGCTAAGGGGAAAGTAGAAATCCTGCTTCATACAAGTTGCCGAGTAAGCGGTCAATGAAACCCTATGGTGAAAATCAAACTCCGGCATGATACAAGTTGCAAGATCACCCAGCTAGCCTATGATGGGTTGTCACTAGATAGGCTTAACTGTCAACTTTCCCATGGCAGCGACCTTCTCAGCCCGTGCTACACTCACGAGTAAGCGATCAATGAAACCCTATGGGGAAAATCAAACTCCGACATGGTACAAGTTGCAAGATCACCCAGCTAGCCTATGATGGGCTGTCACTAGATAGGCTTAACTGTCAACTTTCCCATGGCTGCGACCTTCTCAGCCCGAGCTACACTCAAGAGTACACGATCAATGAAACCCTATGGGGAAAATCAAACTCCGACATGGTACAAGTTGCAAGATCACCCAGCTAGCCTATGATGGGCTGTCACTAGATAGGCTTAACTGTCAACTTTCCCATGGCTGCGTCATTCTCAGACCGAGCTATACTCAAGAGTACACGATCAATGAAGCGCTAAGGGGAAAGTAGAAATCCTGCTTCATACAAGTTGCCGAGTAAGCGGTCAATGAAACCCTATGGTGAAAATCAAACTCCGGCATGATACAAGTTGCAAGATCACCCAGCTAGCCTATGATGGGTTGTCACTAGATAGGCTTAACTGTCAACTTTCCCATGGCAGCGACCTTCTCAGCCCGTGCTACACTCACGAGTAAGCGATCAATGAAACCCTATGGGGAAAATCAAACTCCGACATGGTACAAGTTGCAAGATCACCCAGCTAGCCTATGATGGGCTGTCACTAGATAGGCTTAACTGTCAACTTTCCCATGGCTGCGTCATTCTCAGCCCGAGCTACACTCAAGAGTACACGATCAATGAAGCGCTAAGGGGAAAGTAGAAATCCTGCTTCATACAAGTTGCCGAGTAAGCGGTCAATGAAACCCTATGGTGAAAATCAAACTCCGGCATGATACAAGTTGCAAGATCACCCAGCTAGCCTATGATGGGTTGTCACTAGATAGGCTTAACTGTCAACTTTCCCATGGCAGCGACGTTCTCAGCCCGTGCTACACTCACGAGTAAGCGATCAATGAAACCCTATGGGGAAAATCAAACTCCGACATGGTACAAGTTGCAAGATCACCCAGCTAGCCTATGATGGGCTGTCACTAGATAGGCTTAAATGTCAACTTTCCCATGGCTGCGACCTTCTCAGCCCGAGCTACACTCAAGAGTACACAATCAGTGAAGCGCTAAGGGGAAAGTAGAAATCCTGCTTCATACAAGTTGCCGAGTAAGCGATCAATGAAACCCTATGGTGAAAATCAAACTCCGGCATGATACAAGTTGCAAGATCACCCAGCTAGCCTATTATGGGTTGTCACTAGATAGGCTTAACTGTCAACTTTCCCATGGCAGCGACCTTCTCAGCCCGTGCTACACTCACGAGTAAGCGATCAATGAAACCCTATGGGGAAAATCAAACTCCGACATGGTACAAGTTGCAAGATCACCCAGCTAGCCTATGATGGGTTGTCACTAGATAGGCTTAACTGTCAACTTTCCCATGGCTGCGTCATTCTCAGCCCGAGCTACACTCAAGAGTACACAATCAATGAAGCGCTAAGGGGAAAGTAGAAATCCTGCTTCATACAAGTTGCCGAGTAAGCGATCAATGAAACCCTATGGTGAAAATCAAACTCCGGCATGATACAAGTTGCAAGATCACCCAGCTAGCCTATTATGGGTTGTCACTAGATAGGCTTAACTGTCAACTTTCCCATGGCAGCGACCTTCTCAGCCCGTGCTACACTCACGAGTAAGCGATCAATGAAACCCTATGGGGAAAATCAAACTCCGACATGGTACAAGTTGCAAGATCACCCAGCTAGCCTATGATGGGCTGTCACTAGATAGGCTTAACTGTCAACTTTCCCATGGCTGCGTCATTCTCAGACCGAGCTATACTCAAGAGTACACGATCAATGAAGCGCTAAGGGGAAAGTAGAAATCCTGCTTCATACAAGTTGCCGAGTAAGCGGTCAATGAAACCCTATGGTGAAAATCAAACTCCGGCATGATACAAGTTGCAAGATCACCCAGCTAGCCTATGATGGGTTGTCACTAGATAGGCTTAACTGTCAACTTTCCCATGGCAGCGACCTTCTCAGCCCGTGCTGCACTCACGAGTAAGCGATCAATGAAACCCTATGGGGAAAATCAAACTCCGACATGGTACAAGTTGCAAGATCACCCAGCTAGCCTATGATGGGTTGTCACTAGATAGGCTTAACTGTCAACTTTCCCATGGCTGCGTCATTCTCAGCCCGAGCTACACTCAAGAGTACACAATCAATGAAGCGCTAAGGGGAAAGTAGAAATCCTGCTTCATACAGGTTGCCGAGTAAGCGATCAATGAAACCCTATGGTGAAAATCAAACTCCGGCATGATACAAGTTGCAAGATCACCCAGCTAGCCTATTATGGGTTGTCACTAGATAGGCTTAACTGTCAACTTTCCCATGGCAGCGACCTTCTCAGCCCGTGCTACACTCACGAGTAAGCGATCAATGAAACCCTATGGGGAAAATCAAACTCCGACATGGTACAAGTTGCAAGATCACCCAGCTAGCCTATGATGGGCTGTCACTAGATAGGCTTAACTGTCAACTTTCCCATGGCTGCGACCTTCTCAGCCCGAGCTACACTCAAGAGTACACGATCAATGAAGCGCTAAGGGGAAAGTAGAAATCCTGCTTCATACAAGTTGCCGAGTAAGCGGTCAATGAAACCCTATGGTGAAAATCAAACTCCGGCATGATACAAGTTGCAAGATCACCCAGCTAACCTATGATGGGTTGTCACTAGATAGGCTTAACTGTCAACTTTCCCATGGCAGCGACCTTCTCAGCCCGTGCTACACTCACGAGTAAGCGATCAATGAAACCCTATGGGGAAAATCAAACTCCGACATGGTACAAGTTGCAAGATCACCCAGCTAGCCTATGATGGGCTGTCACTAGATAGGCTTAACTGTCAACTTTCCCATGGCTGCGACCTTCTCAGCCCGAGCTACACTCAAGAGTACACGATCAATGAAACCCTATGGGGAAAATCAAACTCCGACATGGTACAAGTTGCAAGATCACCCAGCTAGCCTATGATGGGTTGTCACTAGATAGGCTTAACTGTCAACTTTCCCATGGCTGCGTCATTCTCAGCCCGAGCTACACTCAAGAGTACACAATCAATGAAGCGCTAAGGGGAAAGTAGAAATCCTGCTTCATACAAGTTGCCGAGTAAGCGATCAATGAAACCCTATGGTGAAAATCAAACTCCGGCATGATACAAGTTGCAAGATCACCCAGCTAGCCTATGATGGGTTGTCACTAGATAGGCTTAACTGTCAACTTTTCCATGGCAGCGACCTTCTCAGCCCGTGCTACACTCACGAGTAAGCGATCAATGAAACCCTATGGGGAAAATCAAACTCCGACATGGTACAAGTTGCAAGATCACCCAGCTAGCCTATGATGGGCTGTCACTAGATAGGCTTAACTGTCAACTTTCCCATGGCTGCGTCATTCTCAGACCGAGCTATACTCAAGAGTACACGATCAATGAAGCGCTAAGGGGAAAGTAGAAATCCTGCTTCATACAAGTTGCCGAGTAAGCGGTAAATGAAACCCTATGGTGAAAATCAAACTCCGGCATGATACAAGTTGCAAGATCACCCAGCTAGCCTATGATGGGTTGTCACTAGATAGGCTTAACTGTCAACTTTCCCATGGCAGCGACCTTCTCAGCCCGTGCTACACTCACGAGTAAGCGATCAATGAAACCCTATGGGGAAAATCAAACTCCGACATGGTACAAGTTGCAAGATCACCCAGCTAGCCTATGATGGGCTGTCACTAGATAGGCTTAACTGTCAACTTTCCCATGGCTGCGACCTTCTCAGCCCGAGCTACACTCAAGAGTACACGATCAATGAAACCCTAGGGGGAAAATCAAACTCCGACATGGTACAAGTTGCAAGATCACCCAGCTAGCCTATGATGGGCTGTCACTAGATAGGCTTAACTGTCAACTTTCCCATGGCTGCGTCATTCTCAGCCCGAGCTATACTCAAGAGTACACGATCAATGAAGCGCTAAGGGGAAAGTAGAAATCCTGCTTCATACAAGTTGCCGAGTAAGCGGTCAATGAAACCCTATGGTGAAAATCAAACTCCGGCATGATACAAGTTGCAAGATCACCCAGCTAGCCTATGATGGGTTGTCACTAGATAGGCTTAACTGTCAACTTTCCCATGGCAGCGACCTTCTCAGCCCGTGCTACACTCACGAGTAAGCGATCAATGAAACCCTATGGGGAAAATCAAACTCCGACATGGTACAAGTTGCAAGATCACCCAGCTAGCCTATGATGGGCTGTCACTAGATAGGCTTAACTGTCAACTTTCCCATGGCTGCGACCTTCTCAGCCCGAGCTACACTCAAGAGTACACGATCAATGAAACCCTATGGGGAAAATCAAACTCCGACATGGTACAAGTTGCAAGATCACCCAGCTAGCCTATGATGGGCTGTCACTAGATAGGCTTAACTGTCAACTTTCCCATGGCTGCGTCATTCTCAGACCGAGCTATACTCAAGAGTACACGATCAATGAAGCGCTAAGGGGAAAGTAGAAATCCTGCTTCATACAAGTTGCCGAGTAAGCGGTCAATGAAACCCTATGGTGAAAATCAAACTCCGGCATGATACAAGTTGCAAGATCACCCAGCTAGCCTATGATGGGTTGTCACTAGATAGGCTTAACTGTCAACTTTCCCATGGCAGCGACCTTCTCAGCCCGTGCTACACTCACGAGTAAGCGATCAATGAAACCCTATGGGGAAAATCAAACTCCGACATGGTACAAGTTGCAAGATCACCCAGCTAGCCTATGATGGGCTGTCACTAGATAGGCTTAACTGTCAACTTTCCCATGGCTGCGTCATTCTCAGCCCGAGCTACACTCAAGAGTACACGATCAATGAAGCGCTAAGGGGAAAGTAGAAATCCTGCTTCATACAAGTTGCCGAGTAAGCGGTCAATGAAACCCTATGGTGAAAATCAAACTCCGGCATGATACAAGTTGCAAGATCACCCAGCTAGCCTATGATGGGTTGTCACTAGATAGGCTTAACTGTCAACTTTCCCATGGCAGCGACGTTCTCAGCCCGTGCTACACTCACGAGTAAGCGATCAATGAAACCCTATGGGGAAAATCAAACTCCGACATGGTACAAGTTGCAAGATCACCCAGCTAGCCTATGATGGGCTGTCACTAGATAGGCTTAAATGTCAACTTTCCCATGGCTGCGACCTTCTCAGCCCGAGCTACACTCAAGAGTACACAATCAGTGAAGCGCTAAGGGGAAAGTAGAAATCCTGCTTCATACAAGTTGCCGAGTAAGCGATCAATGAAACCCTATGGTGAAAATCAAACTCCGGCATGATACAAGTTGCAAGATCACCCAGCTAGCCTATTATGGGTTGTCACTAGATAGGCTTAACTGTCAACTTTCCCATGGCAGCGACCTTCTCAGCCCGTGCTACACTCACGAGTAAGCGATCAATGAAACCCTATGGGGAAAATCAAACTCCGACATGGTACAAGTTGCAAGATCACCCAGCTAGCCTATGATGGGTTGTCACTAGATAGGCTTAACTGTCAACTTTCCCATGGCTGCGTCATTCTCAGCCCGAGCTACACTCAAGAGTACACAATCAATGAAGCGCTAAGGGGAAAGTAGAAATCCTGCTTCATACAAGTTGCCGAGTAAGCGATCAATGAAACCCTATGGTGAAAATCAAACTCCGGCATGATACAAGTTGCAAGATCACCCAGCTAGCCTATTATGGGTTGTCACTAGATAGGCTTAACTGTCAACTTTCCCATGGCAGCGACCTTCTCAGCCCGTGCTACACTCACGAGTAAGCGATCAATGAAACCCTATGGGGAAAATCAAACTCCGACATGGTACAAGTTGCAAGATCACCCAGCTAGCCTATGATGGGCTGTCACTAGATAGGCTTAACTGTCAACTTTCCCATGGCTGCGTCATTCTCAGACCGAGCTATACTCAAGAGTTTTACACGATCAATGAAGCGCTAAGGGGAAAGTAGAAATCCTGCTTCATACAAGTTGCCGAGTAAGCGGTCAATGAAACCCTATGGTGAAAATCAAACTCCGGCATGATACAAGTTGCAAGATCACCCAGCTAGCCTATGATGGGTTGTCACTAGATAGGCTTAACTGTCAACTTTCCCATGGCAGCGACCTTCTCAGCCCGTGCTGCACTCACGAGTAAGCGATCAATGAAACCCTATGGGGAAAATCAAACTCCGACATGGTACAAGTTGCAAGATCACCCAGCTAGCCTATGATGGGTTGTCACTAGATAGGCTTAACTGTCAACTTTCCCATGGCTGCGTCATTCTCAGCCCGAGCTACACTCAAGAGTACACAATCAATGAAGCGCTAAGGGGAAAGTAGAAATCCTGCTTCATACAGGTTGCCGAGTAAGCGATCAATGAAACCCTATGGTGAAAATCAAACTCCGGCATGATACAAGTTGCAAGATCACCCAGCTAGCCTATTATGGGTTGTCACTAGATAGGCTTAACTGTCAACTTTCCCATGGCAGCGACCTTCTCAGCCCGTGCTACACTCACGAGTAAGCGATCAATGAAACCCTATGGGGAAAATCAAACTCCGACATGGTACAAGTTGCAAGATCACCCAGCTAGCCTATGATGGGCTGTCACTAGATAGGCTTAACTGTCAACTTTCCCATGGCTGCGACCTTCTCAGCCCGAGCTACACTCAAGAGTACACGATCAATGAAGCGCTAAGGGGAAAGTAGAAATCCTGCTTCATACAAGTTGCCGAGTAAGCGGTCAATGAAACCCTATGGTGAAAATCAAACTCCGGCATGATACAAGTTGCAAGATCACCCAGCTAACCTATGATGGGTTGTCACTAGATAGGCTTAACTGTCAACTTTCCCATGGCAGCGACCTTCTCAGCCCGTGCTACACTCACGAGTAAGCGATCAATGAAACCCTATGGGGAAAATCAAACTCCGACATGGTACAAGTTGCAAGATCACCCAGCTAGCCTATGATGGGCTGTCACTAGATAGGCTTAACTGTCAACTTTCCCATGGCTGCGACCTTCTCAGCCCGAGCTACACTCAAGAGTACACGATCAATGAAACCCTATGGGGAAAATCAAACTCCGACATGGTACAAGTTGCAAGATCACCCAGCTAGCCTATGATGGGTTGTCACTAGATAGGCTTAACTGTCAACTTTCCCATGGCTGCGTCATTCTCAGCCCGAGCTACACTCAAGAGTACACAATCAATGAAGCGCTAAGGGGAAAGTAGAAATCCTGCTTCATACAAGTTAAGTAAGCGATCAATGAAACCCTATGGTGAAAATCAAACTCCGGCATGATACAAGTTGCAAGATCACCCAGCTAGCCTATGATGGGTTGTCACTAGATAGGCTTAACTGTCAACTTTTCCATGGCAGCGACCTTCTCAGCCCGTGCTACACTCACGAGTAAGCGATCAATGAAACCCTATGGGGAAAATCAAACTCCGACATGGTACAAGTTGCAAGATCACCCAGCTAGCCTATGATGGGCTGTCACTAGATAGGCTTAACTGTCAACTTTCCCATGGCTGCGTCATTCTCAGACCGAGCTATACTCAAGAGTACACGATCAATGAAGCGCTAAGGGGAAAGTAGAAATCCTGCTTCATACAAGTTGCCGAGTAAGCGGTAAATGAAACCCTATGGTGAAAATCAAACTCCGGCATGATACAAGTTGCAAGATCACCCAGCTAGCCTATGATGGGTTGTCACTAGATAGGCTTAACTGTCAACTTTCCCATGGCAGCGACCTTCTCAGCCCGTGCTACACTCACGAGTAAGCGATCAATGAAACCCTATGGGGAAAATCAAACTCCGACATGGTACAAGTTGCAAGATCACCCAGCTAGCCTATGATGGGCTGTCACTAGATAGGCTTAACTGTCAACTTTCCCATGGCTGCGACCTTCTCAGCCCGAGCTACACTCAAGAGTACACGATCAATGAAACCCTAGGGGGAAAATCAAACTCCGACATGGTACAAGTTGCAAGATCACCCAGCTAGCCTATGATGGGCTGTCACTAGATAGGCTTAACTGTCAACTTTCCCATGGCTGCGTCATTCTCAGCCCGAGCTATACTCAAGAGTACACGATCAATGAAGCGCTAAGGGGAAAGTAGAAATCCTGCTTCATACAAGTTGCCGAGTAAGCGGTCAATGAAACCCTATGGTGAAAATCAAACTCCGGCATGATACAAGTTGCAAGATCACCCAGCTAGCCTATGATGGGTTGTCACTAGATAGGCTTAACTGTCAACTTTCCCATGGCAGCGACCTTCTCAGCCCGTGCTACACTCACGAGTAAGCGATCAATGAAACCCTATGGGGAAAATCAAACTCCGACATGGTACAAGTTGCAAGATCACCCAGCTAGCCTATGATGGGCTGTCACTAGATAGGCTTAACTGTCAACTTTCCCATGGCTGCGACCTTCTCAGCCCGAGCTACACTCAAGAGTACACGATCAATGAAACCCTATGGGGAAAATCAAACTCCGACATGGTACAAGTTGCAAGATCACCCAGCTAGCCTATGATGGGCTGTCACTAGATAGGCTTAACTGTCAACTTTCCCATGGCTGCGTCATTCTCAGCCCGAGCTATACTCAAGAGTACACGATCAATGAAGCGCTAAGGGGAAAGTAGAAATCCTGCTTCATACAAGTTGCCGAGTAAGCGGTCAATGAAACCCTATGGTGAAAATCAAACTCCGGCATGATACAAGTTGCAAGATCACCCAGCTAGCCTATGATGGGTTGTCACTAGATAGGCTTAACTGTCAACTTTCCCATGGCAGCGACGTTCTCAGCCCGTGCTACACTCACGAGTAAGCGATCAATGAAACCCTATGGGGAAAATCAAACTCCGACATGGTACAAGTTGCAAGATCACCCAGCTAGCCTATGATGGGCTGTCACTAGATAGGCTTAACTGTCAACTTTCCCATGGCTGCGTCATTCTCAGCCCGAGCTACACTCAAGAGTACACAATCAATGAAGCGCTAAGGGGAAAGTAGAAATCCTGCTTCATACAAGTTGCCGAGTAAGCGATCAATGAAACCCTATGGTGAAAATCAAACTCCGGCATGATGCAAGTTGCAAGATCACCCAGCTAGCCTATTATGGGTTGTCACTAGATAGGCTTAACTGTCAACTTTCCCATGGCAGCGACCTTCTCAGCCCGTGCTACACTCACGAGTAAGCGATCAATGAAACCCTATGGGGAAAATCAAACTCCGACATGGTACAAGTTGCAAGATCACCCAGCTAGCCTATGATGGGTTGTCACTAGATAGGCTTAACTGTCAACTTTCCCATGGCTGCGTCATTCTCAGCCCGAGCTACACTCAAGAGTACACAATCAATGAAGCGCTAAGGGGAAAGTAGAAATCCTGCTTCATACAAGTTGCCGAGTAAGCGATCAATGAAACCCTATGGTGAAAATCAAACTCCGGCATGATACAAGTTGCAAGATCACCCAGCTAGCCTATTATGGGTTGTCACTAGATAGGCTTAACTGTCAACTTTCCCATGGCAGCGACCTTCTCAGCCCGTGCTACACTCACGAGTAAGCGATCAATGAAACCCTATGGGGAAAATCAAACTCCGACATGGTACAAGTTGCAAGATCACCCAGCTAGCCTATGATGGGCTGTCACTAGATAGGCTTAACTGTCAACTTTCCCATGGCTGCGACCTTCTCAGCCCGAGCTACACTCAAGAGTACACGATCAATGAAACCCTATGGGGAAAATCAAACTCCGACATGGTACAAGTTGCAAGATCACCCAGCTAGCCTATGATGGGCTGTCACTAGATAGGCTTAACTGTCAACTTTCCCATGGCTGCGTCATTCTCAGACCGAGCTATACTCAAGAGTACACGATCAATGAAGCGCTAAGGGGAAAGTAGAAATCCTGCTTCATACAAGTTGCCGAGTAAGCGGTCAATGAAACCCTATGGTGAAAATCAAACTCCGGCATGATACAAGTTGCAAGATCACCCAGCTAGCCTATGATGGGTTGTCACTAGATAGGCTTAACTGTCAACTTTCCCATGGCAGCGACCTTCTCAGCCCGTGCTACACTCACGAGTAAGCGATCAATGAAACCCTATGGGGAAAATCAAACTCCGACATGGTACAAGTTGCAAGATCACCCAGCTAGCCTATGATGGGCTGTCACTAGATAGGCTTAACTGTCAACTTTCCCATGGCTGCGACCTTCTCAGCCCGAGCTACACTCAAGAGTACACGATCAATGAAACCCTATGGGGAAAATCAAACTCCGACATGGTACAAGTTGCAAGATCACCCAGCTAGCCTATGATGGGCTGTCACTAGATAGGCTTAACTGTCAACTTTCCCATGGCTGCGACCTTCTCAGCCCGAGCTACACTCAAGAGTACACGATCAATGAAACCCTATGGGGAAAATCAAACTCCGACATGGTACAAATTGCAAGATCACCCAGCTAGCCTATGATGGGCTGTCACTAGATAGGCTTAACTGTCAACTTTCCCATGGCTGCGTCATTCTCAGCCCGAGCTATACTCAAGAGTACACGATCAATGAAGCGCTAAGGGGAAAGTAGAAATCCTGCTTCATACAAGTTGCCGAGTAAGCGATCAATGAAACCCTATGGTGAAAATCAAACTCCGGCATGATACAAGTTGCAAGATCACCCAGCTAGCCTATTATGGGTTGTCACTAGATAGGCTTAACTGTCAACTTTCCCATGGCAGCGACCTTCTCAGCCCGTGCTACACTCACGAGTAAGCGATCAATGAAACCCTATGGGGAAAATCAAACTCCGACATGGTACAAGTTGCAAGATCACCCAGCTAGCCTATGATGGGCTGTCACTAGATAGGCTTAACTGTCAACTTTCCCATGGCTGCGACCTTCTCAGCCCGAGCTACACTCAAGAGTACACGATCAATGAAACCCTATGGGGAAAATCAAACTCCGACATGGTACAAGTTGCAAGATCACCCAGCTAGCCTATGATGGGCTGTCACTAGACAGGCTTAACTGTCAACTTTCCCATGGCTGCGTCATTCTCAGCCCGAGCTACACTCAAGAGTAGACGATTAATGAAGCGCTAAGGGGAAAGTAGAAATCCTGCTTCATACAAGTTGCCGAGTAAGCGATCAATGAAACCCTATGGTGAAAATCAAACTCCGGCATGATACAAGTTGCAAGATCACCCAGCTAGCCTATGATGGGTTGTCACTAGATAGGCTTAACTGTCAACTTTCCCATGGCAGCGACCTTCTCAGCCCGTGCTACACTCACGAGTAAGCGATCAATGAAACCCTATGGGGAAAATCAAACTCCGACATGGTACAAGTTGCAAGATCACCCAGCTAGCCTATGATGGGCTGTCACTAGATAGGCTTAACTGTCAACTTTCCCATGGCTGCGTCATTCTCAGCCCGAGCTACACTCAAGAGTACACGATCAATGAAGCGCTAAGGGGAAAGTAGAAATCCTGCTTCATACAAGTTGCCGAGTAAGCGATCAATGAAACCCTATGGTGAAAATCAAACTCCGGCATGATACAAGTTGCAAGATCACCCAGCTAGCCTATGATGGGTTGTCACTAGATAGGCTTAACTGTCAACTTTCCCATGGCAGCGACCTTCTCAGCCCGTGCTACACTCACGAGTAAGCGATCAATGAAACCCTATGGGGAAAATCAAACTCCGACATGGTACAAGTTGCAAGATCACCCAGCTAGCCTATGATGGGTTGTCACTAGATAGGCTTAACTGTCAACCTTCCCATGGCTGCGTCATTCTCAGCCCGAGCTACACTCAAGAGTACACAATCAATGAAGCGCTAAGGGGAAAGTAGAAATCCTGCTTCATACAAGTTGCCGAGTAAGCGATCAATGAAACCCTATGGTGAAAATCAAACTCCGGCATGATACAAGTTGCAAGATCACCCAGCTAGCCTATGATGGGTTGTCACTAGATAGGCTTAACTGTCAACTTTCCCATGGCAGCGACCTTCTCAGCCCGTGCTACACTCACGAGTAAGCGATCAATGAAACCCTATGGGGAAAATCAAACTCCGACATGGTACAAGTTGCAAGATCACCCAGCTAGCCTATGATGGGCTGTCACTAGATAGGCTTAACTGTCAACTTTCCCATGGCTGCGTCATTCTCAGCCCGAGCTACACTCAAGAGTACACGATCAATGAAGCGCTAAGGGGAAAGTCGAAATCCTGCTTCATACAAGTTGCCGAGTAAGCGATCAATGAAACCCTATGGTGAAAATCAAACTCCGGCATGATACAAGTTGCAAGATCACCCAGCTAGCCTATGATGGGTTGTCACTAGATAGGCTTAACTGTCAACTTTCCCATGGCAGCGACCTTCTCAGCCCGTGCTACACTCACGAGTAAGCGATCAATGAAACCCTATGGGGAAAATCAAACTCCGACATGGTACAAGTTGCAAGATCACCCAGCTAGCCTATGATGGGTTGTCACTAGATAGGCTTAACTGTCAACCTTCCCATGGCTGCGTCATTCTCAGCCCGAGCTACACTCAAGAGTACACAATCAATGAAGCGCTAAGGGGAAAGTAGAAATCCTGCTTCATACAAGTTGCCGAGTAAGCGATCAATGAAACCCTATGGTGAAAATCAAACTCCGGCATGATACAAGTTGCAAGATCACCCAGCTAGCCTATGATGGGTTGTCACTAGATAGGCTTAACTGTCAACTTTCCCATGGCAGCGACCTTCTCAGCCCGTGCTACACTCACGAGTAAGCGATCAATGAAACCCTATGGGGAAAATCAAACTCCGACATGGTACAAGTTGCAAGATCACCCAGCTAGCCTATGATGGGCTGTCACTAGATAGGCTTAACTGTCAACTTTCCCATGGCTGCGTCATTCTCAGCCCGAGCTACACTCAAGAGTACACGATCAATGAAGCGCTAAGGGGAAAGTAGAAATCCTGCTTCATACAAGTTGCCGAGTAAGCGATCAATGAAACCCTATGGTGAAAATCAAACTCCGGCATGATACAAGTTGCAAGATCACCCAGCTAGCCTATGATGGGTTGTCACTAGATAGGCTTAACTGTCAACTTTCCCATGGCAGCGACCTTCTCAGCCCGTGCTACACTCACGAGTAAGCGATCAATGAAACCCTATGGGGAAAATCAAACTCCGACATGGTACAAGTTGCAAGATCACCCAGCTAGCCTATGATGGGCTGTCACTAGATAGGCTTAACTGTCAACTTTCCCATGGCTGCGTCATTCTCAGCCCGAGCTACACTCAAGAGTACACGATCAATGAAGCGCTAAGGGGAAAGTAGAAATCCTGCTTCATACAAGTTGCCGAGTAAGCGATCAATGAAACCCTATGGTGAAAATCAAACTCCGGCATGATACAAGTTGCAAGATCACCCAGCTAGCCTATGATGGGTTGTCACTAGATAGGCTTAACTGTCAACTTTCCCATGGCAGCGACCTTCTCAGCCCGTGCTACACTCACGAGTAAGCGATCAATGAAACCCTATGGGGAAAATCAAACTCCGACATGGTACAAGTTGCAAGATCACCCAGCTAGCCTATGATGGGCTGTCACTAGATAGGCTTAACTGTCAACTTTCCCATGGCTGCGACCTTCTCAGCCCGAGCTACACTCAAGAGTACACGATCAATGAAACCCTATGGGGAAAATCAAACTCCGACATGGTACAAGTTGCAAGATCACCCAGCTAGCCTATGATGGGCTGTCACTAGATAGGCTTAACTGTCAACTTTCCCATGGCTGCGTCATTCTCAGCCCGAGCTATACTCAAGAGTACACGATCAATGAAGCGCTAAGGGGAAAGTAGAAATCCTGCTTCATACAAGTTGCCGAGTAAGCGGTCAATGAAACCCTATGGTGAAAATCAAACTCCGGCATGATACAAGTTGCAAGATCACCCAGCTAGCCTATGATGGGTTGTCACTAGATAGGCTTAACTGTCAACTTTCCATGGCAGCGACCTTCTCAGCCCGTGCTACACTCACGAGTAAGCGATCAATGAAACCCTATGGGGAAAATCAAACTCCGACATGGTACAAGTTGCAAGATCACCCAGCTAGCCTATGATGGGCTGTCACTAGATAGGCTTAACTGTCAACTTTCCCATGGCTGCGACCTTCTCAGCCCGAGCTACACTCAAGAGTACACGATCAATGAAACCCTATGGGGAAAATCAAACTCCGACATGGTACAAGTTGCAAGATCACCCAGCTAGCCTATGATGGGCTGTCACTAGATAGGCTTAACTGTCAACTTTCCCATGGCTGCGTCATTCTCAGCCCGAGCTATACTCAAGAGTACACGATCAATGAAGCGCTAAGGGGAAAGTAGAAATCCTGCTTCATACAAGTTGCCGAGTAAGCGGTCAATGAAACCCTATGGTGAAAATCAAACTCCGGCATGATACAAGTTGCAAGATCACCCAGCTAGCCTATGATGGGTTGTCACTAGATAGGCTTAACTGTCAACTTTCCCATGGCAGCGACGTTCTCAGCCCGTGCTACACTCACGAGTAAGCGATCAATGAAACCCTATGGGGAAAATCAAACTCCGACATGGTACAAGTTGCAAGATCACCCAGCTAGCCTATGATGGGCTGTCACTAGATAGGCTTAACTGTCAACTTTCCAATGGCTGCGACCTTCTCAGCCCGAGCTACACTCAAGAGTACACGATCAATGAAACCCTATGGGGAAAATCAAACTCCGACATGGTACAAGTTGCAAGATCACCCAGCTAGCCTATGATGGGCTGTCACTAGATAGGCTTAACTGTCAACTTTCCCATGGCTGCGTCATTCTCAGCCCGAGCTATACTCAAGAGTACACGATCAATGAAGCGCTAAGGGGAAAGTAGAAATCCTGCTTCATACAAGTTGCCGAGTAAGCGGTCAATGAAATCCTATGGTGAAAATCAAACTCCGGCATGATACAAGTTGCAAGATCACCCAGCTAGCCTATGATGGGTTGTCACTAGATAGGCTTAACTGTCAACTTTCCCATGGCAGCGACCTTCTCAGCCCGTGCTACACTCACGAGTAAGCGATCAATGAAACCCTATGGGGAAAATCAAACTCCGACATGGTACAAGTTGCAAGATCACCCAGCTAGCCTATGATGGGCTGTCACTAGATAGGCTTAACTGTCAACTTTCCCATGGCTGCGACCTTCTCAGCCCGAGCTACACTCAAGAGTACACGATCAATGAAACCCTATGGGGAAAATCAAACTCCGACATGGTACAAGTTGCAAGATCACCCAGCTAGCCTATGATGGGTTGTCACTAGATAGGCTTAACTGTCAACTTTCCCATGGCTGCGTCATTCTCAGCCCGAGCTACACTCAAGAGTACACAATCAATGAAGCGCTAAGGGGAAAGTAGAAATCCTGCTTCATACAAGTTGCCGAGTAAGCGATCAATGAAACCCTATGGTGAAAATCAAACTCCGACATGGTACAAGTTGCAAGATCACCCAGCTAGCCTATGATGGGTTGTCACTAGATAGGCTTAACTGTCAACCTTCCCATGGCTGCGTCATTCTCAGCCGGAGCTACACTCAAGAGTACACAATCAATGAAGCGCTAAGGGGAAAGTAGAAATCCTGCTTCATACAAGTTGCCTAGTAAGCGATCAATGAAACCCTATGGTGAAAATCAAACTCCGGCATGATACAAGTTGCAAGATCACCCAGCTAGCCTATGATGGGTTGTCACTAGATAGGCTTAACTGTCAACTTTCCCATGGCAGCGACCTTCTCAGCCCGTGCTACACTCACGAGTAAGCGATCAATGAAACCCTATGGGGAAAATCAAACTCCGACATGGTACAAGTTGCAAGATCACCCAGCTAGCCTATGATGGGCTGTCACTAGATAGGCTTAACTGTCAACTTTCCCATGGCTGCGACCTTCTCAGCCCGAGCTACACTCAAGAGTACACGATCAATGAAACCCTATGGGGAAAATCAAACTCCGACATGGTACAAATTGCAAGATCACCCAGCTAGCCTATGATGGGCTGTCACTAGATAGGCTTAACTGTCAACTTTCCCATGGCTGCGTCATTCTCAGCCCGAGCTATACTCAAGAGTACACGATCAATGAAGCGCTAAGGGGAAAGTAGAAATCCTGCTTCATACAAGTTGCCGAGTAAGCGATCAATGAAACCCTATGGTGAAAATCAAACTCCGGCATGATACAAGTTGCAAGATCACCCAGCTAGCCTATTATGGGTTGTCACTAGATAGGCTTAACTGTCAACTTTCCCATGGCAGCGACCTTCTCAGCCCGTGCTACACTCACGAGTAAGCGATCAATGAAACCCTATGGGGAAAATCAAACTCCGACATGGTACAAGTTGCAAGATCACCCAGCTAGCCTATGATGGGCTGTCACTAGATAGGCTTAACTGTCAACTTTCCCATGGCTGCGACCTTCTCAGCCCGAGCTACACTCAAGAGTACACGATCAATGAAACCCTATGGGGAAAATCAAACTCCGACATGGTACAAGTTGCAAGATCACCCAGCTAGCCTATGATGGGCTGTCACTAGACAGGCTTAACTGTCAACTTTCCCATGGCTGCGTCATTCTCAGCCCGAGCTACACTCAAGAGTAGACGATTAATGAAGCGCTAAGGGGAAAGTAGAAATCCTGCTTCATACAAGTTGCCGAGTAAGCGATCAATGAAACCCTATGGTGAAAATCAAACTCCGGCATGATACAAGTTGCAAGATCACCCAGCTAGCCTATGATGGGTTGTCACTAGATAGGCTTAACTGTCAACTATCCCATGGCAGCGACCTTCTCAGCCCGTGCTACACTCACGAGTAAGCGATCAATGAAACCCTATGGGGAAAATCAAACTCCGACATGGTACAAGTTGCAAGATCACCCAGCTAGCCTATGATGGGCTGTCACTAGATAGGCTTAACTGTCAACTTTCCCATGGCTGCGTCATTCTCAGCCCGAGCTACACTCAAGAGTACACGATCAATGAAGCGCTAAGGGGAAAGTAGAAATCCTGCTTCATACAAGTTGCCGAGTAAGCGATCAATGAAACCCTATGGTGAAAATCAAACTCCGGCATGATACAAGTTGCAAGATCACCCAGCTAGCCTATGATGGGTTGTCACTAGATAGGCTTAACTGTCAACTTTCCCATGGCAGCGACCTTCTCAGCCCGTGCTACACTCACGAGTAAGCGATCAATGAAACCCTATGGGGAAAATCAAACTCCGACATGGTACAAGTTGCAAGATCACCCAGCTAGCCTATGATGGGTTGTCACTAGATAGGCTTAACTGTCAACCTTCCCATGGCTGCGTCATTCTCAGCCCGAGCTACACTCAAGAGTACACAATCAATGAAGCGCTAAGGGGAAAGTAGAAATCCTGCTTCATACAAGTTGCCGAGTAAGCGATCAATGAAACCCTATGGTGAAAATCAAACTCCGGCATGATACAAGTTGCAAGATCACCCAGCTAGCCTATGATGGGTTGTCACTAGATAGGCTTAACTGTCAACTTTCCCATGGCAGCGACCTTCTCAGCCCGTGCTACACTCACGAGTAAGCGATCAATGAAACCCTATGGGGAAAATCAAACTCCGACATGGTACAAGTTGCAAGATCACCCAGCTAGCCTATGATGGGCTGTCACTAGATAGGCTTAACTGTCAACTTTCCCATGGCTGCGTCATTCTCAGCCCGAGCTACACTCAAGAGTACACGATCAATGAAGCGCTAAGGGGAAAGTAGAAATCCTGCTTCATACAAGTTGCCGAGTAAGCGATCAATGAAACCCTATGGTGAAAATCAAACTCCGGCATGATACAAGTTGCAAGATCACCCAGCTAGCCTATGATGGGTTGTCACTAGATAGGCTTAACTGTCAACTTTCCCATGGCAGCGACCTTCTCAGCCCGTGCTACACTCACGAGTAAGCGATCAATGAAACCCTATGGGGAAAATCAAACTCCGACATGGTACAAGTTGCAAGATCACCCAGCTAGCCTATGATGGGCTGTCACTAGATAGGCTTAACTGTCAACTTTCCCATGGCTGCGACCTTCTCAGCCCGAGCTACACTCAAGAGTACACGATCAATGAAACCCTATGGGGAAAATCAAACTCCGACATGGTACAAGTTGCAAGATCACCCAGCTAGCCTATGATGGGCTGTCACTAGATAGGCTTAACTGTCAACTTTCCCATGGCTGCGTCATTCTCAGCCCGAGCTATACTCAAGAGTACACGATCAATGAAGCGCTAAGGGGAAAGTAGAAATCCTGCTTCATACAAGTTGCCGAGTAAGCGGTCAATGAAACCCTATGGTGAAAATCAAACTCCGGCATGATACAAGTTGCAAGATCACCCAGCTAGCCTATGATGGGTTGTCACTAGATAGGCTTAACTGTCAACTTTCCCATGGCAGCGACCTTCTCAGCCCGTGCTACACTCACGAGTAAGCGATCAATGAAACCCTATGGGGAAAATCAAACTCCGACATGGTACAAGTTGCAAGATCACCCAGCTAGCCTATGATGGGCTGTCACTAGATAGGCTTAACTGTCAACTTTCCCATGGCTGCGACCTTCTCAGCCCGAGCTACACTCAAGAGTACACGATCAATGAAACCCTATGGGGAAAATCAAACTCCGACATGGTACAAGTTGCAAGATCACCCAGCTAGCCTATGATGGGCTGTCACTAGATAGGCTTAACTGTCAACTTTCCCATGGCTGCGTCATTCTCAGCCCGAGCTATACTCAAGAGTACACGATCAATGAAGCGCTAAGGGGAAAGTAGAAATCCTGCTTCATACAAGTTGCCGAGTAAGCGGTCAATGAAACCCTATGGTGAAAATCAAACTCCGGCATGATACAAGTTGCAAGATCACCCAGCTAGCCTATGATGGGTTGTCACTAGATAGGCTTAACTGTCAACTTTCCCATGGCAGCGACGTTCTCAGCCCGTGCTACACTCACGAGTAAGCGATCAATGAAACCCTATGGGGAAAATCAAACTCCGACATGGTACAAGTTGCAAGATCACCCAGCTAGCCTATGATGGGCTGTCACTAGATAGGCTTAACTGTCAACTTTCCCATGGCTGCGTCATTCTCAGCCCGAGCTACACTCAAGAGTACACAATCAATGAAGCGCTAAGGGGAAAGTAGAAATCCTGCTTCATACAAGTTGCCGAGTAAGCGATCAATGAAACCCTATGGTGAAAATCAAACTCCGGCATGATACAAGTTGCAAGATCACCCAGCTAGCCTATGATGGGTTGTCACTAGATAGGCTTAACTGTCAACTTTCCCATGGCAGCGACCTTCTCAGCCCGTGCTACACTCACGAGTAAGCGATCAATGAAACCCTATGGGGAAAATCAAACTCCGACATGGTACAAGTTGCAAGATCACCCAGCTAGCCTATGATGGGTTGTCACTAGATAGGCTTAACTGTCAACCTTCTCATGGCTGCGTCATTCTCAGCCCGAGCTACACTCAAGAGTACACAATCAATGAAGCGCTAAGGGGAAAGTAGAAATCCTGCTTCATACAAGTTGCCGAGTAAGCGATCAATGAAACCCTATGGTGAAAATCAAACTCCGGCATGATACAAGTTGCAAGATCACCCAGCTAGCCTATGATGGGTTGTCACTAGATAGGCTTAACTGTCAACTTTCCCATGGCAGCGACCTTCTCAGCCCGTGCTACACTCACGAGTAAGCGATCAATGAAACCCTATGGGGAAAATCAAACTCCGACATGGTACAAGTTGCAAGATCACCCAGCTAGCCTATGATGGGCTGTCACTAGATAGGCTTAACTGTCAACTTTCCCATGGCTGCGACCTTCTCAGCCCGAGCTACACTCAAGAGTACACGATCAATGAAACCCTATGGGGAAAATCAAACTCCGACATGGTACAAGTTGCAAGATCACCCAGCTAGCCTATGATGGGCTGTCACTAGATAGGCTTAACTGTCAACTTTCCCATGGCTGCGTCATTCTCAGCCCGAGCTATACTCAAGAGTACACGATCAATGAAGCGCTAAGGGGAAAGTAGAAATCCTGCTTCATACAAGTTGCCGAGTAAGCGGTCAATGAAACCCTATGGTGAAAATCAAACTCCGGCATGATACAAGTTGCAAGATCACCCAGCTAACCTATGATGGGTTGTCACTAGATAGGCTTAACTGTCAACTTTCCCATGGCAGCGACCTTCTCAGCCCGTGCTACACTCACGAGTAAGCGATCAATGAAACCCTATGGGGAAAATCAAACTCCGACATGGTACAAGTTGCAAGATCACCCAGCTAGCCTATGATGGGCTGTCACTAGATAGGCTTAACTGTCAACTTTCCCATGGCTGCGACCTTCTCAGCCCGAGCTACACTCAAGAGTACACGATCAATGAAACCCTATGGGGAAAATCAAACTCCGACATGGTACAAGTTGCAAGATCACCCAGCTAGCCTATGATGGGTTGTCACTAGATAGGCTTAACTGTCAACTTTCCCATGGCTGCGTCATTCTCAGCCCGAGCTACACTCAAGAGTACACAATCAATGAAGCGCTAAGGGGAAAGTAGAAATCCTGCTTCATACAAGTTGCCGAGTAAGCGATCAATGAAACCCTATGGTGAAAATCAAACTCCGGCATGATACAAGTTGCAAGATCACCCAGCTAGCCTATGATGGGTTGTCACTAGATAGGCTTAACTGTCAACTTTCCCATGGCAGCGACCTTCTCAGCCCGTGCTACACTCACGAGTAAGCGATCAATGAAACCCTATGGGGAAAATCAAACTCCGACATGGTACAAGTTGCAAGATCACCCAGCTAGCCTATGATGGGCTGTCACTAGATAGGCTTAACTGTCAACTTTCCCATGGCTGCGACCTTCTCAGCCCGAGCTACACTCAAGAGTACACGATCAATGAAACCCTATGGGGAAAATCAAACTCCGACATGGTACAAGTTGCAAGATCACCCAGCTAGCCTATGATGGGCTGTCACTAGATAGGCTTAACTGTCAACTTTCCCATGGCTGCGTCATTCTCAGCCCGAGCTATACTCAAGAGTACACGATCAATGAAGCGCTAAGGGGAAAGTAGAAATCCTGCTTCATACAAGTTGCCGAGTAAGCGGTCAATGAAACCCTACGGTGAAAATCAAACTCCGGCATGATACAAGTTGCAAGATCACCCAGCTAGCCTATGATGGGTTGTCACTAGATAGGCTTAACTGTCAACTTTCCCATGGCAGCGACCTTCTCAGCCCGTGCTACACTCACGAGTAAGCGATCAATGAAACCCTATGGGGAAAATCAAACTCCGACATGGTACAAGTTGCAAGATCACCCAGCTAGCCTATGATGGGCTGTCACTAGATAGGCTTAACTGTCAACTTTCCCATGGCTGCGACCTTCTCAGCCCGAGCTACACTCAAGAGTACACGATCAATGAAACCCTATGGGGAAAATCAAACGCCGACATGGTACAAGTTGCAAGATCACCCAGCTAGCCTATGATGGGCTGTCACTAGATAGGCTTAACTGTCAACTTTCCCATGGCTGCGTCATTCTCAGCCCGAGCTATACTCAAGAGTACACGATCAATGAAGCGCTAAGGGGAAAGTAGAAATCCTGCTTCATACAAGTTGCCGAGTAAGCGGTCAATGAAACCCTATGGTGAAAATCAAACTCCGGCATGATACAAGTTGCAAGATCACCCAGCTAGCCTATGATGGGTTGTCACTAGATAGGCTTAACTGTCAACTTTCCCATGGCAGCGACGTTCTCAGCCCGTGCTACACTCACGAGTAAGCGATCAATGAAACCCTATGGGGAAAATCAAACTCCGACATGGTACAAGTTGCAAGATCACCCAGCTAGCCTATGATGGGCTGTCACTAGATAGGCTTAACTGTCAACTTTCCCATGGCTGCGTCATTCTCAGCCCGAGCTACACTCAAGAGTACACAATCAATGAAGCGCTAAGGGGAAAGTAGAAATCCTGCTTCATACAAGTTGCCGAGTAAGCGATCAATGAAACCCTATGGTGAAAATCAAACTCCGGCATGATGCAAGTTGCAAGATCACCCAGCTAGCCTATTATGGGTTGTCACTAGATAGGCTTAACTGTCAACTTTCCCATGGCAGCGACCTTCTCAGCCCGTGCTACACTCACGAGTAAGCGATCAATGAAACCCTATGGGGAAAATCAAACTCCGACATGGTACAAGTTGCAAGATCACCCAGCTAGCCTATGATGGGTTGTCACTAGATAGGCTTAACTGTCAACTTTCCCATGGCTGCGTCATTCTCAGCCCGAGCTACACTCAAGAGTACACAATCAATGAAGCGCTAAGGGGAAAGTAGAAATCCTGCTTCATACAAGTTGCCGAGTAAGCGATCAATGAAACCCTATGGTGAAAATCAAACTCCGGCATGATACAAGTTGCAAGATCACCCAGCTAGCCTATTATGGGTTGTCACTAGATAGGCTTAACTGTCAACTTTCCCATGGCAGCGACCTTCTCAGCCCGTGCTACACTCACGAGTAAGCGATCAATGAAACCCTATGGGGAAAATCAAACTCCGACATGGTACAAGTTGCAAGATCACCCAGCTAGCCTATGATGGGCTGTCACTAGATAGGCTTAACTGTCAACTTTCCCATGGCTGCGACCTTCTCAGCCCGAGCTACACTCAAGAGTACACGATCAATGAAACCCTATGGGGAAAATCAAACTCCGACATGGTACAAGTTGCAAGATCACCCAGCTAGCCTATGATGGGCTGTCACTAGATAGGCTTAACTGTCAACTTTCCCATGGCTGCGTCATTCTCAGACCGAGCTATACTCAAGAGTACACGATCAATGAAGCGCTAAGGGGAAAGTAGAAATCCTGCTTCATACAAGTTGCCGAGTAAGCGGTCAATGAAACCCTATGGTGAAAATCAAACTCCGGCATGATACAAGTTGCAAGATCACCCAGCTAGCCTATGATGGGTTGTCACTAGATAGGCTTAACTGTCAACTTTCCCATGGCAGCGACCTTCTCAGCCCGTGCTACACTCACGAGTAAGCGATCAATGAAACCCTATGGGGAAAATCAAACTCCGACATGGTACAAGTTGCAAGATCACCCAGCTAGCCTATGATGGGCTGTCACTAGATAGGCTTAACTGTCAACTTTCCCATGGCTGCGACCTTCTCAGCCCGAGCTACACTCAAGAGTACACGATCAATGAAACCCTATGGGGAAAATCAAACTCCGACATGGTACAAGTTGCAAGATCACCCAGCTAGCCTATGATGGGCTGTCACTAGACAGGCTTAACTGTCAACTTTCCCATGGCTGCGTCATTCTCAGCCCGAGCTACACTCAAGATTAGACGATTAATGAAGCGCTAAGGGGAAAGTAGAAATCCTGCTTCATACAAGTTGCCGAGTAAGCGATCAATGAAACCCTATGGTGAAAATCAAACTCCGGCATGATACAAGTTGCAAGATCACCCAGCTAGCCTATGATGGGTTGTCACTAGATAGGCTTAACTGTCAACTTTCCCATGGCAGCGACCTTCTCAGCCCGTGCTACACTCACGAGTAAGCGATCAATGAAACCCTATGGGGAAAATCAAACTCCGACATGGTACAAGTTGCAAGATCACCCAGCTAGCCTATGATGGGCTGTCACTAGATAGGCTTAACTGTCAACTTTCCCATGGCTGCGTCATTCTCAGCCCGAGCTACACTCAAGAGTACACGATCAATGAAGCGCTAAGGGGAAAGTAGAAATCCTGCTTCATACAAGTTGCCGAGTAAGCGATCAATGAAACCCTATGGTGAAAATCAAACTCCGGCATGATACAAGTTGCAAGATCACCCAGCTAGCCTATGATGGGTTGTCACTAGATAGGCTTAACTGTCAACTTTCCCATGGCAGCGACCTTCTCAGCCCGTGCTACACTCACGAGTAAGCGATCAATGAAACCCTATGGGGAAAATCAAACTCCGACATGGTACAAGTTGCAAGATCACCCAGCTAGCCTATGATGGGCTGTCACTAGATAGGCTTAACTGTCAACTTTCCCATGGCTGCGACCTTCTCAGCCCGAGCTACACTCAAGAGTACACGATCAATGAAACCCTATGGGGAAAATCAAACTCCGACATGGTACAAGTTGCAAGATCACCCAGCTAGCCTATGATGGGCTGTCACTAGATAGGCTTAACTGTCAACTTTCCCATGGCTGCGTCATTCTCAGCCCGAGCTATACTCAAGAGTACACGATCAATGAAGCGCTAAGGGGAAAGTAGAAATCCTGCTTCATACAAGTTGCCGAGTAAGCGGTCAATGAAACCCTATGGTGAAAATCAAACTCCGGCATGATACAAGTTGCAAGATCACCCAGCTAGCCTATGATGGGTTGTCACTAGATAGGCTTAACTGTCAACTTTCCCATGGCAGCGACGTTCTCAGCCCGTGCTACACTCACGAGTAAGCGATCAATGAAACCCTATGGGGAAAATCAAACTCCGACATGGTACAAGTTGCAAGATCACCCAGCTAGCCTATGATGGGCTGTCACTAGATAGGCTTAAATGTCAACTTTCCCATGGCTGCGACCTTCTCAGCCCGAGCTACACTCAAGAGTACACAATCAGTGAAGCGCTAAGGGGAAAGTAGAAATCCTGCTTCATACAAGTTGCCGAGTAAGCGATCAATGAAACCCTATGGTGAAAATCAAACTCCGGCATGATACAAGTTGCAAGATCACCCAGCTAGCCTATTATGGGTTGTCACTAGATAGGCTTAACTGTCAACTTTCCCATGGCAGCGACCTTCTCAGCCCGTGCTACACTCACGAGTAAGCGATCAATGAAACCCTATGGGGAAAATCAAACTCCGACATGGTACAAGTTGCAAGATCACCCAGCTAGCCTATGATGGGTTGTCACTAGATAGGCTTAACTGTCAACTTTCCCATGGCTGCGTCATTCTCAGCCCGAGCTACACTCAAGAGTACACAATCAATGAAGCGCTAAGGGGAAAGTAGAAATCCTGCTTCATACAAGTTGCCGAGTAAGCGATCAATGAAACCCTATGGTGAAAATCAAACTCCGGCATGATACAAGTTGCAAGATCACCCAGCTAGCCTATTATGGGTTGTCACTAGATAGGCTTAACTGTCAACTTTCCCATGGCAGCGACCTTCTCAGCCCGTGCTACACTCGCGAGTAAGCGATCAATGAAACCCTATGGGGAAAATCAAACTCCGACATGGTACAAGTTGCAAGATCACCCAGCTAGCCTATGATGGGCTGTCACTAGATAGGCTTAACTGTCAACTTTCCCATGGCTGCGTCATTCTCAGACCGAGCTATACTCAAGAGTACACGATCAATGAAGCGCTAAGGGGAAAGTAGAAATCCTGCTTCATACAAGTTGCCGAGTAAGCGGTCAATGAAACCCTATGGTGAAAATCAAACTCCGGCATGATACAAGTTGCAAGATCACCCAGCTAGCCTATGATGGGTTGTCACTAGATAGGCTTAACTGTCAACTTTCCCATGGCAGCGACCTTCTCAGCCCGTGCTGCACTCACGCGTAAGCGATCAATGAAACCCTATGGGGAAAATCAAACTCCGACATGGTACAAGTTGCAAGATCACCCAGCTAGCCTATGATGGGTTGTCACTAGATAGGCTTAACTGTCAACTTTCCCATGGCTGCGTCATTCTCAGCCCGAGCTACACTCAAGAGTACACAATCAATGAAGCGCTAAGGGGAAAGTAGAAATCCTGCTTCATACAGGTTGCCGAGTAAGCGATCAATGAAACCCTATGGTGAAAATCAAACTCCGGCATGATACAAGTTGCAAGATCACCCAGCTAGCCTATTATGGGTTGTCACTAGATAGGCTTAACTGTCAACTTTCCCATGGCAGCGACCTTCTCAGCCCGTGCTACACTCACGAGTAAGCGATCAATGAAACCCTATGGGGAAAATCAAACTCCGACATGGTACAAGTTGCAAGATCACCCAGCTAGCCTATGATGGGCTGTCACTAGATAGGCTTAACTGTCAACTTTCTCATGGCTGCGACCTTCTCAGCCCGAGCTACACTCAAGAGTACACGATCAATGAAGCGCTAAGGGGAAAGTAGAAATCCTGCTTCATACAAGTTGCCGAGTAAGCGGTCAATGAAACCCTATGGTGAAAATCAAACTCCGGCATGATACAAGTTGCAAGATCACCCAGCTAACCTATGATGGGTTGTCACTAGATAGGCTTAACTGTCAACTTTCCCATGGCAGCGACCTTCTCAGCCCGTGCTACACTCACGAGTAAGCGATCAATGAAACCCTATGGGGAAAATCAAACTCCGACATGGTACAAGTTGCAAGATCACCCAGCTAGCCTATGATGGGCTGTCACTAGATAGGCTTAACTGTCAACTTTCCCATGGCTGCGACCTTCTCAGCCCGAGCTACACTCAAGAGTACACGATCAATGAAACCCTATGGGGAAAATCAAACTCCGACATGGTACAAGTTGCAAGATCACCCAGCTAGCCTATGATGGGTTGTCACTAGATAGGCTTAACTGTCAACTTTCCCATGGCTGCGTCATTCTCAGCCCGAGCTACACTCAAGAGTACACAATCAATGAAGCGCTAAGGGGAAAGTAGAAATCCTGCTTCATACAAGTTGCCGAGTAAGCGATCAATGAAACCCTATGGTGAAAATCAAACTCCGGCATGATACAAGTTGCAAGATCACCCAGCTAGCCTATGATGGGTTGTCACTAGATAGGCTTAACTGTCAACTTTTCCATGGCAGCGACCTTCTCAGCCCGTGCTACACTCACGAGTAAGCGATCAATGAAACCCTATGGGGAAAATCAAACTCCGACATGGTACAAGTTGCAAGATCACCCAGCTAGCCTATGATGGGCTGTCACTAGATAGGCTTAACTGTCAACTTTCCCATGGCTGCGTCATTCTCAGACCGAGCTATACTCAAGAGTACACGATCAATGAAGCGCTAAGGGGAAAGTAGAAATCCTGCTTCATACAAGTTGCCGAGTAAGCGGTCAATGAAACCCTATGGTGAAAATCAAACTCCGGCATGATACAAGTTGCAAGATCACCCAGCTAGCCTATGATGGGTTGTCACTAGATAGGCTTAACTGTCAACTTTCCCATGGCAGCGACCTTCTCAGCCCGTGCTACACTCACGAGTAAGCGATCAATGAAACCCTATGGGGAAAATCAAACTCCGACATGGTACAAGTTGCAAGATCACCCAGCTAGCCTATGATGGGCTGTCACTAGATAGGCTTAACTGTCAACTTTCCCATGGCTGCGACCTTCTCAGCCCGAGCTACACTCAAGAGTACACGATCAATGAAACCCTAGGGGGAAAATCAAACTCCGACATGGTACAAGTTGCAAGATCACCCAGCTAGCCTATGATGGGCTGTCACTAGATAGGCTTAACTGTCAACTTTCCCATGGCTGCGTCATTCTCAGCCCGAGCTATACTCAAGAGTACACGATCAATGAAGCGCTAAGGGGAAAGTAGAAATCCTGCTTCATACAAGTTGCCGAGTAAGCGGTCAATGAAACCCTATGGTGAAAATCAAACTCCGGCATGATACAAGTTGCAAGATCACCCAGCTAGCCTATGATGGGTTGTCACTAGATAGGCTTAACTGTCAACTTTCCCATGGCAGCGACCTTCTCAGCCCGTGCTACACTCACGAGTAAGCGATCAATGAAACCCTATGGGGAAAATCAAACTCCGACATGGTACAAGTTGCAAGATCACCCAGCTAGCCTATGATGGGCTGTCACTAGATAGGCTTAACTGTCAACTTTCCCATGGCTGCGTCATTCTCAGCCCGAGCTACACTCAAGAGTACACGATCAATGAAGCGCTAAGGGGAAAGTAGAAATCCTGCTTCATACAAGTTGCCGAGTAAGCGATCAATGAAACCCTATGGTGAAAATCAAACTCCGGCATGATACAAGTTGCAAGATCACCCAGCTAGCCTATGATGGGTTGTCACTAGATAGGCTTAACTGTCAACTTTCCCATGGCAGCGACCTTCTCAGCCCGTGCTACACTCACGAGTAAGCGATCAATGAAACCCTATGGGGAAAATCAAACTCCGACATGGTACAAGTTGCAAGATCACCCAGCTAGCCTATGATGGGCTGTCACTAGATAGGCTTAACTGTCAACTTTCCCATGGCTGCGACCTTCTCAGCCCGAGCTACACTCAAGAGTACACGATCAATGAAACCCTATGGGGAAAATCAAACTCCGACATGGTACAAGTTGCAAGATCACCCAGCTAGCCTATGATGGGCTGTCACTAGATAGGCTTAACTGTCAACTTTCCCATGGCTGCGTCATTCTCAGCCCGAGCTATACTCAAGAGTACACGATCAATGAAGCGCTAAGGGGAAAGTAGAAATCCTGCTTCATACAAGTTGCCGAGTAAGCGGTCAATGAAACCCTATGGTGAAAATCAAACTCCGGCATGATACAAGTTGCAAGATCACCCAGCTAGCCTATGATGGGTTGTCACTAGATAGGCTTAACTGTCAACTTTCCCATGGCAGCGACGTTCTCAGCCCGTGCTACACTCACGAGTAAGCGATCAATGAAACCCTATGGGGAAAATCAAACTCCGACATGGTACAAGTTGCAAGATCACCCAGCTAGCCTATGATGGGCTGTCACTAGATAGGCTTAAATGTCAACTTTCCCATGGCTGCGACCTTCTCAGCCCGAGCTACACTCAAGAGTACACAATCAGTGAAGCGCTAAGGGGAAAGTAGAAATCCTGCTTCATACAAGTTGCCGAGTAAGCGATCAATGAAACCCTATGGTGAAAATCAAACTCCGGCATGATACAAGTTGCAAGATCACCCAGCTAGCCTATTATGGGTTGTCACTAGATAGGCTTAACTGTCAACTTTCCCATGGCAGCGACCTTCTCAGCCCGTGCTACACTCACGAGTAAGCGATCAATGAAACCCTATGGGGAAAATCAAACTCCGACATGGTACAAGTTGCAAGATCACCCAGCTAGCCTATGATGGGTTGTCACTAGATAGGCTTAACTGTCAACTTTCCCATGGCTGCGTCATTCTCAGCCCGAGCTACACTCAAGAGTACACAATCAATGAAGCGCTAAGGGGAAAGTAGAAATCCTGCTTCATACAAGTTGCCGAGTAAGCGATCAATGAAACCCTATGGTGAAAATCAAACTCCGGCATGATACAAGTTGCAAGATCACCCAGCTAGCCTATTATGGGTTGTCACTAGATAGGCTTAACTGTCAACTTTCCCATGGCAGCGACCTTCTCAGCCCGTGCTACACTCACGAGTAAGCGATCAATGAAACCCTATGGGGAAAATCAAACTCCGACATGGTACAAGTTGCAAGATCACCCAGCTAGCCTATGATGGGCTGTCACTAGATAGGCTTAACTGTCAACTTTCCCATGGCTGCGTCATTCTCAGACCGAGCTATACTCAAGAGTACACGATCAATGAAGCGCTAAGGGGAAAGTAGAAATCCTGCTTCATACAAGTTGCCGAGTAAGCGGTCAATGAAACCCTATGGTGAAAATCAAACTCCGGCATGATACAAGTTGCAAGATCACCCAGCTAGCCTATGATGGGTTGTCACTAGATAGGCTTAACTGTCAACTTTCCCATGGCAGCGACCTTCTCAGCCCGTGCTGCACTCACGAGTAAGCGATCAATGAAACCCTATGGGGAAAATCAAACTCCGACATGGTACAAGTTGCAAGATCACCCAGCTAGCCTATGATGGGTTGTCACTAGATAGGCTTAACTGTCAACTTTCCCATGGCTGCGTCATTCTCAGCCCGAGCTACACTCAAGAGTACACAATCAATGAAGCGCTAAGGGGAAAGTAGAAATCCTGCTTCATACAGGTTGCCGAGTAAGCGATCAATGAAACCCTATGGTGAAAATCAAACTCCGGCATGATACAAGTTGCAAGATCACCCAGCTAGCCTATTATGGGTTGTCACTAGATAGGCTTAACTGTCAACTTTCCCATGGCAGCGACCTTCTCAGCCCGTGCTACACTCACGAGTAAGCGATCAATGAAACCCTATGGGGAAAATCAAACTCCGACATGGTACAAGTTGCAAGATCACCCAGCTAGCCTATGATGGGCTGTCACTAGATAGGCTTAACTGTCAACTTTCCCATGGCTGCGACCTTCTCAGCCCGAGCTACACTCAAGAGTACACGATCAATGAAGCGCTAAGGGGAAAGTAGAAATCCTGCTTCATACAAGTTGCCGAGTAAGCGGTCAATGAAACCCTATGGTGAAAATCAAACTCCGGCATGATACAAGTTGCAAGATCACCCAGCTAACCTATGATGGGTTGTCACTAGATAGGCTTAACTGTCAACTTTCCCATGGCAGCGACCTTCTCAGCCCGTGCTACACTCACGAGTAAGCGATCAATGAAACCCTATGGGGAAAATCAAACTCCGACATGGTACAAGTTGCAAGATCACCCAGCTAGCCTATGATGGGCTGTCACTAGATAGGCTTAACTGTCAACTTTCCCATGGCTGCGACCTTCTCAGCCCGAGCTACACTCAAGAGTACACGATCAATGAAACCCTATGGGGAAAATCAAACTCCGACATGGTACAAGTTGCAAGATCACCCAGCTAGCCTATGATGGGTTGTCACTAGATAGGCTTAACTGTCAACTTTCCCATGGCTGCGTCATTCTCAGCCCGAGCTACACTCAAGAGTACACAATCAATGAAGCGCTAAGGGGAAAGTAGAAATCCTGCTTCATACAAGTTGCCGAGTAAGCGATCAATGAAACCCTATGGTGAAAATCAAACTCCGGCATGATACAAGTTGCAAGATCACCCAGCTAGCCTATGATGGGTTGTCACTAGATAGGCTTAACTGTCAACTTTTCCATGGCAGCGACCTTCTCAGCCCGTGCTACACTCACGAGTAAGCGATCAATGAAACCCTATGGGGAAAATCAAACTCCGACATGGTACAAGTTGCAAGATCACCCAGCTAGCCTATGATGGGCTGTCACTAGATAGGCTTAACTGTCAACTTTCCCATGGCTGCGTCATTCTCAGACCGAGCTATACTCAAGAGTACACGATCAATGAAGCGCTAAGGGGAAAGTAGAAATCCTGCTTCATACAAGTTGCCGAGTAAGCGGTCAATGAAACCCTATGGTGAAAATCAAACTCCGGCATGATACAAGTTGCAAGATCACCCAGCTAGCCTATGATGGGTTGTCACTAGATAGGCTTAACTGTCAACTTTCCCATGGCAGCGACCTTCTCAGCCCGTGCTACACTCACGAGTAAGCGATCAATGAAACCCTATGGGGAAAATCAAACTCCGACATGGTACAAGTTGCAAGATCACCCAGCTAGCCTATGATGGGCTGTCACTAGATAGGCTTAACTGTCAACTTTCCCATGGCTGCGACCTTCTCAGCCCGAGCTACACTCAAGAGTACACGATCAATGAAACCCTAGGGGGAAAATCAAACTCCGACATGGTACAAGTTGCAAGATCACCCAGCTAGCCTATGATGGGCTGTCACTAGATAGGCTTAACTGTCAACTTTCCCATGGCTGCGTCATTCTCAGCCCGAGCTATACTCAAGAGTACACGATCAATGAAGCGCTAAGGGGAAAGTAGAAATCCTGCTTCATACAAGTTGCCGAGTAAGCGGTCAATGAAACCCTATGGTGAAAATCAAACTCCGGCATGATACAAGTTGCAAGATCACCCAGCTAGCCTATGATGGGTTGTCACTAGATAGGCTTAACTGTCAACTTTCCCATGGCAGCGACCTTCTCAGCCCGTGCTACACTCACGAGTAAGCGATCAATGAAACCCTATGGGGAAAATCAAACTCCGACATGGTACAAGTTGCAAGATCACCCAGCTAGCCTATGATGGGCTGTCACTAGATAGGCTTAACTGTCAACTTTCCCATGGCTGCGACCTTCTCAGCCCGAGCTACACTCAAGAGTACACGATCAATGAAACCCTATGGGGAAAATCAAACTCCGACATGGTACAAGTTGCAAGATCACCCAGCTAGCCTATGATGGGCTGTCACTAGATAGGCTTAACTGTCAACTTTCCCATGGCTGCGTCATTCTCAGCCCGAGCTATACTCAAGAGTACACGATCAATGAAGCGCTAAGGGGAAAGTAGAAATCCTGCTTCATACAAGTTGCCGAGTAAGCGGTCAATGAAACCCTATGGTGAAAATCAAACTCCGGCATGATACAAGTTGCAAGATCACCCAGCTAGCCTATGATGGGTTGTCACTAGATAGGCTTAACTGTCAACTTTCCCATGGCAGCGACGTTCTCAGCCCGTGCTACACTCACGAGTAAGCGATCAATGAAACCCTATGGGGAAAATCAAACTCCGACATGGTACAAGTTGCAAGATCACCCAGCTAGCCTATGATGGGCTGTCACTAGATAGGCTTAACTGTCAACTTTCCCATGGCTGCGTCATTCTCAGCCCGAGCTACACTCAAGAGTACACAATCAATGAAGCGCTAAGGGGAAAGTAGAAATCCTGCTTCATACAAGTTGCCGAGTAAGCGATCAATGAAACCCTATGGTGAAAATCAAACTCCGGCATGATGCAAGTTGCAAGATCACCCAGCTAGCCTATTATGGGTTGTCACTAGATAGGCTTAACTGTCAACTTTCCCATGGCAGCGACCTTCTCAGCCCGTGCTACACTCACGAGTAAGCGATCAATGAAACCCTATGGGGAAAATCAAACTCCGACATGGTACAAGTTGCAAGATCACCCAGCTAGCCTATGATGGGTTGTCACTAGATAGGCTTAACTGTCAACTTTCCCATGGCTGCGTCATTCTCAGCCCGAGCTACACTCAAGAGTACACAATCAATGAAGCGCTAAGGGGAAAGTAGAAATCCTGCTTCATACAAGTTGCCGAGTAAGCGATCAATGAAACCCTATGGTGAAAATCAAACTCCGGCATGATACAAGTTGCAAGATCACCCAGCTAGCCTATTATGGGTTGTCACTAGATAGGCTTAACTGTCAACTTTCCCATGGCAGCGACCTTCTCAGCCCGTGCTACACTCACGAGTAAGCGATCAATGAAACCCTATGGGGAAAATCAAACTCCGACATGGTACAAGTTGCAAGATCACCCAGCTAGCCTATGATGGGCTGTCACTAGATAGGCTTAACTGTCAACTTTCCCATGGCTGCGACCTTCTCAGCCCGAGCTACACTCAAGAGTACACGATCAATGAAACCCTATGGGGAAAATCAAACTCCGACATGGTACAAGTTGCAAGATCACCCAGCTAGCCTATGATGGGCTGTCACTAGATAGGCTTAACTGTCAACTTTCCCATGGCTGCGTCATTCTCAGACCGAGCTATACTCAAGAGTACACGATCAATGAAGCGCAAAGGGGAAAGTAGAAATCCTGCTTCATACAAGTTGCCGAGTAAGCGGTCAATGAAACCCTATGGTGAAAATCAAACTCCGGCATGATACAAGTTGCAAGATCACCCAGCTAGCCTATGATGGGTTGTCACTAGATAGGCTTAACTGTCAACTTTCCCATGGCAGCGACCTTCTCAGCCCGTGCTACACTCACGAGTAAGCGATCAATGAAACCCTATGGGGAAAATCAAACTCCGACATGGTACAAGTTGCAAGATCACCCAGCTAGCCTATGATGGGCTGTCACTAGATAGGCTTAACTGTCAACTTTCCCATGGCTGCGACCTTCTCATCCCGAGCTACACTCAAGAGTACACGATCAATGAAACCCTATGGGGAAAATCAAACTCCGACATGGTACAAGTTGCAAGATCACCCAGCTAGCCTATGATGGGCTGTCACTAGATAGGCTTAACTGTCAACTTTCCCATGGCTGCGTCATTCTCAGCCCGAGCTATACTCAAGAGTACACGATCAATGAAGCGCTAAGGGGAAAGTAGAAATCCTGCTTCATACAAGTTGCCGAGTAAGCGGTCAATGAAACCCTATGGTGAAAATCAAACTCCGGCATGATACAAGTTGCAAGATCACCCAGCTAGCCTATGATGGGTTGTCACTAGATAGGCTTAACTGTCAACTTTCCCATGGCAGCGACCTTCTCAGCCCGTGCTACACTCACGAGTAAGCGATCAATGAAACCCTATGGGGAAAATCAAACTCCGACATGGTACAAGTTGCAAGATCACCCAGCTAGCCTATGATGGGCTGTCACTAGATAGGCTTAACTGTCAACTTTCCCATGGCTGCGACCTTCTCAGCCCGAGCTACACTCAAGAGTACACGATCAATGAAACCCTATGGGGAAAATCAAACTCCGACATGGTACAAGTTGCAAGATCACCCAGCTAGCCTATGATGGGCTGTCACTAGATAGGCTTAACTGTCAACTTTCCCATGGCTGCGTCATTCTCAGCCCGAGCTATACTCAAGAGTACACGATCAATGAAGCGCTAAGGGGAAAGTAGAAATCCTGCTTCATACAAGTTGCCGAGTAAGCGGTCAATGAAACCCTATGGTGAAAATCAAACTCCGGCATGATACAAGTTGCAAGATCACCCAGCTAGCCTATGATGGGTTGTCACTAGATAGGCTTAACTGTCAACTTTCCCATGGCAGCGACGTTCTCAGCCCGTGCTACACTCACGAGTAAGCGATCAATGAAACCCTATGGGGAAAATCAAACTCCGACATGGTACAAGTTGCAAGATCACCCAGCTAGCCTATGATGGGCTGTTACTAGATAGGCTTAACTGTCAACTTTCCCATGGCTGCGTCATTCTCAGCCCGAGCTACACTCAAGAGTACACAATCAATGAAGCGCTAAGGGGAAAGTAGAAATCCTGCTTCATACAAGTTGCCGAGTAAGCGATCAATGAAACCCTATGGTGAAAATCAAACTCCGGCATGATGCAAGTTGCAAGATCACCCAGCTAGCCTATTATGGGTTGTCACTAGATAGGCTTAACTGTCAACTTTCCCATGGCAGCGACCTTCTCAGCCCGTGCTACACTCACGAGTAAGCGATCAATGAAACCCTATGGGGAAAATCAAACTCCGACATGGTACAAGTTGCAAGATCACCCAGCTAGCCTATGATGGGTTGTCACTAGATAGGCTTAACTGTCAACTTTCCCATGGCTGCGTCATTCTCAGCCCGAGCTACACTCAAGAGTACACAATCAATGAAGCGCTAAGGGGAAAGTAGAAATCCTGCTTCATACAAGTTGCCGAGTAAGCGATCAATGAAACCCTATGGTGAAAATCAAACTCCGGCATGATACAAGTTGCAAGATCACCCAGCTAGCCTATTATGGGTTGTCACTAGATAGGCTTAACTGTCAACTTTCCCATGGCAGCGACCTTCTCAGCCCGTGCTACACTCACGAGTAAGCGATCAATGAAACCCTATGGGGAAAATCAAACTCCGACATGGTACAAGTTGCAAGATCACCCAGCTAGCCTATGATGGGCTGTCACTAGATAGGCTTAACTGTCAACTTTCCCATGGCTGCGACCTTCTCAGCCCGAGCTACACTCAAGAGTACACGATCAATGAAACCCTATGGGGAAAATCAAACTCCGACATGGTACAAGTTGCAAGATCACCCAGCTAGCCTATGATGGGCTGTCACTAGATAGGCTTAACTGTCAACTTTCCCATGGCTGCGTCATTCTCAGACCGAGCTATACTCAAGAGTACACGATCAATGAAGCGCTAAGGGGAAAGTAGAAATCCTGCTTCATACAAGTTGCCGAGTAAGCGGTCAATGAAACCCTATGGTGAAAATCAAACTCCGGCATGATACAAGTTGCAAGATCACCCAGCTAGCCTATGATGGGTTGTCACTAGATAGGCTTAACTGTCAACTTTCCCATGGCAGCGACCTTCTCAGCCCGTGCTACACTCACGAGTAAGCGATCAATGAAACCCTATGGGGAAAATCAAACTCCGACATGGTACAAGTTGCAAGATCACCCAGCTAGCCTATGATGGGCTGTCACTAGATAGGCTTAACTGTCAACTTTCCCATGGCTGCGACCTTCTCAGCCCGAGCTACACTCAAGAGTACACGATCAATGAAACCCTATGGGGAAAATCAAACTCCGACATGGTACAAGTTGCAAGATCACCCAGCTAGCCTATGATGGGCTGTCACTAGACAGGCTTAACTGTCAACTTTCCCATGGCTGCGTCATTCTCAGCCCGAGCTACACTCAAGAGTAGACGATTAATGAAGCGCTAAGGGGAAAGTAGAAATCGTGCTTCATACAAGTTGCCGAGTAAGCGATCAATGAAACCCTATGGTGAAAATCAAACTCCGGCATGATACAAGTTGCAAGATCACCCAGCTAGCCTATGATGGGTTGTCACTAGATAGGCTTAACTGTCAACTTTCCCATGGCAGCGACCTTCTCAGCCCGTGCTACACTCACGAGTAAGCGATCAATGAAACCCTATGGGGAAAATCAAACTCCGACATGGTACAAGTTGCAAGATCACCCAGCTAGCCTATGATGGGCTGTCACTAGATAGGCTTAACTGTCAACTTTCCAATGGCTGCGACCTTCTCAGCCCGAGCTACACTCAAGAGTACACGATCAATGAAACCCTATGGGGAAAATCAAACTCCGACATGGTACAAGTTGCAAGATCACCCAGCTAGCCTATGATGGGCTGTCACTAGATAGGCTTAACTGTCAACTTTCCCATGGCTGCGTCATTCTCAGCCCGAGCTATACTCAAGAGTACACGATCAATGAAGCGCTAAGGGGAAAGTAGAAATCCTGCTTCATACAAGTTGCCGAGTAAGCGGTCAATGAAACCCTATGGTGAAAATCAAACTCCGGCATGATACAAGTTGCAAGATCACCCAGCTAGCCTATGATGGGTTGTCACTAGATAGGCTTAACTGTCAACTTTCCCATGGCAGCGACCTTCTCAGCCCGTGCTACACTCACGAGTAAGCGATCAATGAAACCCTATGGGGAAAATCAAACTCCGACATGGTACAAGTTGCAAGATCACCCAGCTAGCCTATGATGGGCTGTCACTAGATAGGCTTAACTGTCAACTTTCCCATGGCTGCGACCTTCTCAGCCCGAGCTACACTCAAGAGTACACGATCAATGAAACCCTAGGGGGAAAATCAAACTCCGACATGGTACAAGTTGCAAGATCACCCAGCTAGCCTATGATGGGTTGTCACTAGATAGGCTTAACTGTCAACTTTCCCATGGCTGCGTCATTCTCAGCCCGAGCTACACTCAAGAGTACACAATCAATGAAGCGCTAAGGGGAAAGTAGAAATCCTGCTTCATACAAGTTGCCGAGTAAGCGATCAATGAAACCCTATGGTGAAAATCAAACTCCGACATGGTACAAGTTGCAAGATCACCCAGCTAGCCTATGATGGGTTGTCACTAGATAGGCTTAACTGTCAACCTTCCCATGGCTGCGTCATTCTCAGCCGGAGCTACACTCAAGAGTACACAATCAATGAAGCGCTAAGGGGAAAGTAGAAATCCTGCTTCATACAAGTTGCCTAGTAAGCGATCAATGAAACCCTATGGTGAAAATCAAACTCCGGAATGATACAAGTTGCAAGATCACCCAGCTAGCCTATGATGGGTTGTCACTAGATAGGCTTAACTGTCAACTTTCCCATGGCAGCGACCTTCTCAGCCCGTGCTACACTCACGAGTAAGCGATCAATGAAACCCTATGGGGAAAATCAAACTCCGACATGGTACAAGTTGCAAGATCACCCAGCTAGCCTATGATGGGCTGTCACTAGATAGGCTTAACTGTCAACTTTCCCATGGCTGCGACCTTCTCAGCCCGAGCTACACTCAAGAGTACACGATCAATGAAACCCTATGGGGAAAATCAAACTCCGACATGGTACAAATTGCAAGATCACCCAGCTAGCCTATGATGGGCTGTCACTAGATAGGCTTAACTGTCAACTTTCCCATGGCTGCGTCATTCTCAGCCCGAGCTATACTCAAGAGTACACGATCAATGAAGCGCTAAGGGGAAAGTAGAAATCCTGCTTCATACAAGTTGCCGAGTAAGCGATCAATGAAACCCTATGGTGAAAATCAAACTCCGGCATGATACAAGTTGCAAGATCACCCAGCTAGCCTATTATGGGTTGTCACTAGATAGGCTTAACTGTCAACTTTCCCATGGCAGCGACCTTCTCAGCCCGTGCTACACTCACGAGTAAGCGATCAATGAAACCCTATGGGGAAAATCAAACTCCGACATGGTACAAGTTGCAAGATCACCCAGCTAGCCTATGATGGGCTGTCACTAGATAGGCTTAACTGTCAACTTTCCCATGGCTGCGACCTTCTCAGCCCGAGCTACACTCAAGAGTACACGATCAATGAAACCCTATGGGGAAAATCAAACTCCGACATGGTACAAGTTGCAAGATCACCCAGCTAGCCTATGATGGGCTGTCACTAGACAGGCTTAACTGTCAACTTTCCCATGGCTGCGTCATTCTCAGCCCGAGCTACACTCAAGAGTAGACGATTAATGAAGCGCTAAGGGGAAAGTAGAAATCCTGCTTCATACAAGTTGCCGAGTAAGCGATCAATGAAACCCTATGGTGAAAATCAAACTCCGGCATGATACAAGTTGCAAGATCACCCAGCTAGCCTATGATGGGTTGTCACTAGATAGGCTTAACTGTCAACTTTCCCATGGCAGCGACCTTCTCAGCCCGTGCTACACTCACGAGTAAGCGATCAATGAAACCCTATGGGGAAAATCAAACTCCGACATGGTACAAGTTGCAAGATCACCCAGCTAGCCTATGATGGGCTGTCACTAGATAGGCTTAACTGTCAACTTTCCCATAGCTGCGTCATTCTCAGCCCGAGCTACACTCAAGAGTACACGATCAATGAAGCGCTAAGGGGAAAGTAGAAATCCTGCTTCATACAAGTTGCCGAGTAAGCGATCAATGAAACCCTATGGTGAAAATCAAACTCCGGCATGATACAAGTTGCAAGATCACCCAGCTAGCCTATGATGGGTTGTCACTAGATAGGCTTAACTGTCAACTTTCCCATGGCAGCGACCTTCTCAGCCCGTGCTACACTCACGAGTAAGCGATCAATGAAACCCTATGGGGAAAATCAAACTCCGACATGGTACAAGTTGCAAGATCACCCAGCTAGCCTATGATGGGTTGTCACTAAATAGGCTTCACTGTCAACCTTCCCATGGCTGCGTCATTCTCAGCCCGAGCTACACTCAAGAGTACACAATCAATGAAGCGCTAAGGGGAAAGTAGAAATCCTGCTTCATACAAGTTGCCGAGTAAGCGATCAATGAAACCCTATGGTGAAAATCAAACTCCGGCATGATACAAGTTGCAAGATCACCCAGCTAGCCTATGATGGGTTGTCACTAGATAGGCTTAACTGTCAACTTTCCCATGGCAGCGACCTTCTCAGCCCGTGCTACACTCACGAGTAAGCGATCAATGAAACCCTATGGGGAAAATCAAACTCCGACATGGTACAAGTTGCAAGATCACCCAGCTAGCCTATGATGGGCTGTCACTAGATAGGCTTAACTGTCAACTTTCCCATGGCTGCGTCATTCTCAGCCCGAGCTACACTCAAGAGTACACGATCAATGAAGCGCTAAGGGGAAAGTAGAAATCCTGCTTCATACAAGTTGCCGAGTAAGCGATCAATGAAACCCTATGGTGAAAATCAAACTCCGGCATGATACAAGTTGCAAGATCACCCAGCTAGCCTATGATGGGTTGTCACTAGATAGGCTTAACTGTCAACTTTCCCATGGCAGCGACCTTCTCAGCCCGTGCTACACTCACGAGTAAGCGATCAATGAAACCCTATGGGGAAAATCAAACTCCGACATGGTACAAGTTGCAAGATCACCCAGCTAGCCTATGATGGGCTGTCACTAGATAGGCTTAACTGTCAACTTTCCCATGGCTGCGACCTTCTCAGCCCGAGCTACACTCAAGAGTACACGATCAATGAAACCCTATGGGGAAAATCAAACTCCGACATGGTACAAGTTGCAAGATCACCCAGCTAGCCTATGATGGGCTGTCACTAGATAGGCTTAACTGTCAACTTTCCCATGGCTGCGTCATTCTCAGCCCGAGCTATACTCAAGAGTACACGATCAATGAAGCGCTAAGGGGAAAGTAGAAATCCTGCTTCATACAAGTTGCCGAGTAAGCGGTCAATGAAACCCTATGGTGAAAATCAAACTCCGGCATGATACAAGTTGCAAGATCACCCAGCTAGCCTATGATGGGTTGTCACTAGATAGGCTTAACTGTCAACTTTCCCATGGCAGCGACCTTCTCAGCCCGTGCTACACTCACGAGTAAGCGATCAATGAAACCCTATGGGGAAAATCAAACTCCGACATGGTACAAGTTGCAAGATCACCCAGCTAGCCTATGATGGGCTGTCACTAGATAGGCTTAACTGTCAACTTTCCCATGGCTGCGACCTTCTCAGCCCGAGCTACACTCAAGAGTACACGATCAATGAAACCCTATGGGGAAAATCAAACTCCGACATGGTACAAGTTGCAAGATCACCCAGCTAGCCTATGATGGGCTGTCACTAGATAGGCTTAACTGTCAACTTTCCCATGGCTGCGTCATTCTCAGCCCGAGCTACACTCAAGAGTACACGATCAATGAAGCGCTAAGGGGAAAGTAGAAATCCTGCTTCATACAAGTTGCCGAGTAAGCGGTCAATGAAACCCTATGGTGAAAATCAAACTCCGGCATGATACAAGTTGCAAGATCACCCAGCTAGCCTATGATGGGTTGTCACTAGATAGGCTTAACTGTCAACTTTCCCATGGCAGCGACCTTCTCAGCCCGTGCTACACTCACGAGTAAGCGATCAATGAAACCCTATGGGGAAAATCAAACTCCGACATGGTACAAGTTGCAAGATCACCCAGCTAGCCTATGATGGGCTGTCACTAGATAGGCTTAACTGTCAACTTTCCCATGGCTGCGACCTTCTCAGCCCGAGCTACACTCAAGAGTACACGATCAATGAAACCCTAGGGGGAAAATCAAACTCCGACATGGTACAAGTTGCAAGATCACCCAGCTAGCCTATGATGGGTTGTCACTAGATAGGCTTAACTGTCAACTTTCCCATGGCTGCGTCATTCTCAGCCCGAGCTACACTCAAGAGTACACAATCAATGAAGCGCTAAGGGGAAAGTAGAAATCCTGCTTCATACAAGTTGCCGAGTAAGCGATCAATGAAACCCTATGGTGAAAATCAAACTCCGACATGGTACAAGTTGCAAGATCACCCAGCTAGCCTATGATGGGTTGTCACTAGATAGGCTTAACTGTCAACCTTCCCATGGCTGCGTCATTCTCAGCCGGAGCTACACTCAAGAGTACACAATCAATGAAGCGCTAAGGGGAAAGTAGAAATCCTGCTTCATACAAGTTGCCTAGTAAGCGATCAATGAAACCCTATGGTGAAAATCAAACTCCGGAATGATACAAGTTGCAAGATCACCCAGCTAGCCTATGATGGGTTGTCACTAGATAGGCTTAACTGTCAACTTTCCCATGGCAGCGACCTTCTCAGCCCGTGCTACACTCACGAGTAAGCGATCAATGAAACCCTATGGGGAAAATCAAACTCCGACATGGTACAAGTTGCAAGATCACCCAGCTAGCCTATGATGGGCTGTCACTAGATAGGCTTAACTGTCAACTTTCCCATGGCTGCGACCTTCTCAGCCCGAGCTACACTCAAGAGTACACGATCAATGAAACCCTATGGGGAAAATCAAACTCCGACATGGTACAAATTGCAAGATCACCCAGCTAGCCTATGATGGGCTGTCACTAGATAGGCTTAACTGTCAACTTTCCCATGGCTGCGTCATTCTCAGCCCGAGCTATACTCAAGAGTACACGATCAATGAAGCGCTAAGGGGAAAGTAGAAATCCTGCTTCATACAAGTTGCCGAGTAAGCGATCAATGAAACCCTATGGTGAAAATCAAACTCCGGCATGATACAAGTTGCAAGATCACCCAGCTAGCCTATTATGGGTTGTCACTAGATAGGCTTAACTGTCAACTTTCCCATGGCAGCGACCTTCTCAGCCCGTGCTACACTCACGAGTAAGCGATCAATGAAACCCTATGGGGAAAATCAAACTCCGACATGGTACAAGTTGCAAGATCACCCAGCTAGCCTATGATGGGCTGTCACTAGATAGGCTTAACTGTCAACTTTCCCATGGCTGCGACCTTCTCAGCCCGAGCTACACTCAAGAGTACACGATCAATGAAACCCTATGGGGAAAATCAAACTCCGACATGGTACAAGTTGCAAGATCACCCAGCTAGCCTATGATGGGCTGTCACTAGACAGGCTTAACTGTCAACTTTCCCATGGCTGCGTCATTCTCAGCCCGAGCTACACTCAAGAGTAGACGATTAATGAAGCGCTAAGGGGAAAGTAGAAATCCTGCTTCATACAAGTTGCCGAGTAAGCGATCAATGAAACCCTATGGTGAAAATCAAACTCCGGCATGATACAAGTTGCAAGATCACCCAGCTAGCCTATGATGGGTTGTCACTAGATAGGCTTAACTGTCAACTTTCCCATGGCAGCGACCTTCTCAGCCCGTGCTACACTCACGAGTAAGCGATCAATGAAACCCTATGGGGAAAATCAAACTCCGACATGGTACAAGTTGCAAGATCACCCAGCTAGCCTATGATGGGCTGTCACTAGATAGGCTTAACTGTCAACTTTCCCATGGCTGCGTCATTCTCAGCCCGAGCTACACTCAAGAGTACACGATCAATGAAGCGCTAAGGGGAAAGTAGAAATCCTGCTTCATACAAGTTGCCGAGTAAGCGATCAATGAAACCCTATGGTGAAAATCAAACTCCGGCATGATACAAGTTGCAAGATCACCCAGCTAGCCTATGATGGGTTGTCACTAGATAGGCTTAACTGTCAACTTTCCCATGGCAGCGACCTTCTCAGCCCGTGCTACACTCACGAGTAAGCGATCAATGAAACCCTATGGGGAAAATCAAACTCCGACATGGTACAAGTTGCAAGATCACCCAGCTAGCCTATGATGGGTTGTCACTAGATAGGCTTAACTGTCAACCTTCCCATGGCTGCGTCATTCTCAGCCCGAGCTACACTCAAGAGTACACAATCAATGAAGCGCTAAGGGGAAAGTAGAAATCCTGCTTCATACAAGTTGCCGAGTAAGCGATCAATGAAACCCTATGGTGAAAATCAAACTCCGGCATGATACAAGTTGCAAGATCACCCAGCTAGCCTATGATGGGTTGTCACTAGATAGGCTTAACTGTCAACTTTCCCATGGCAGCGACCTTCTCAGCCCGTGCTACACTCACGAGTAAGCGATCAATGAAACCCTATGGGGAAAATCAAACTCCGACATGGTACAAGTTGCAAGATCACCCAGCTAGCCTATGATGGGCTGTCACTAGATAGGCTTAACTGTCAACTTTCCCATGGCTGCGTCATTCTCAGCCCGAGCTACACTCAAGAGTACACGATCAATGAAGCGCTAAGGGGAAAGTAGAAATCCTGCTTCATACAAGTTGCCGAGTAAGCGATCAATGAAACCCTATGGTGAAAATCAAACTCCGGCATGATACAAGTTGCAAGATCACCCAGCTAGCCTATGATGGGTTGTCACTAGATAGGCTTAACTGTCAACTTTCCCATGGCAGCGACCTTCTCAGCCCGTGCTACACTCACGAGTAAGCGATCAATGAAACCCTATGGGGAAAATCAAACTCCGACATGGTACAAGTTGCAAGATCACCCAGCTAGCCTATGATGGGCTGTCACTAGATAGGCTTAACTGTCAACTTTCCCATGGCTGCGACCTTCTCAGCCCGAGCTACACTCAAGAGTACACGATCAATGAAACCCTATGGGGAAAATCAAACTCCGACATGGTACAAGTTGCAAGATCACCCAGCTAGCCTATGATGGGCTGTCACTAGATAGGCTTAACTGTCAACTTTCCCATGGATGCGTCATTCTCAGCCCGAGCTATACTCAAGAGTACACGATCAATGAAGCGCTAAGGGGAAAGTAGAAATCCTGCTTCATACAAGTTGCCGAGTAAGCGGTCAATGAAACCCTATGGTGAAAATCAAACTCCGGCATGATACAAGTTGCAAGATCACCCAGCTAGCCTATGATGGGTTGTCACTAGATAGGCTTAACTGTCAACTTTCCCATGGCAGCGACCTTCTCAGCCCGTGCTACACTCACGAGTAAGCGATCAATGAAACCCTATGGGGAAAATCAAACTCCGACATGGTACAAGTTGCAAGATCACCCAGCTAGCCTATGATGGGCTGTCACTAGATAGGCTTAACTGTCAACTTTCCCATGGCTGCGACCTTCTCAGCCCGAGCTACACTCAAGAGTACACGATCAATGAAACCCTATGGGGAAAATCAAACTCCGACATGGTACAAGTTGCAAGATCACCCAGCTAGCCTATGATGGGCTGTCACTAGATAGGCTTAACTGTCAACTTTCCCATGGCTGCGTCATTCTCAGCCCGAGCTACACTCAAGAGTACACGATCAATGAAGCGCTAAGGGGAAAGTAGAAATCCTGCTTCATACAAGTTGCCGAGTAAGCGATCAATGAAACCCTATGGTGAAAATCAAACTCCGGCATGATACAAGTTGCAAGATCACCCAGCTAGCCTATGATGGGTTGTCACTAGATAGGCTTAACTGTCAACTTTCCCATGGCAGCGACCTTCTCAGCCCGTGCTACACTCACGAGTAAGCGATCAATGAAACCCTATGGGGAAAATCAAACTCCGACATGGTACAAGTTGCAAGATCACCCAGCTAGCCTATGATGGGCTGTCACTAGATAGGCTTAACTGTCAACTTTCCCATGGCTGCGACCTTCTCAGCCCGAGCTACACTCAAGAGTACACGATCAATGAAACCCTATGGGGAAAATCAAACTCCGACATGGTACAAGTTGCAAGATCACCCAGCTAGCCTATGATGGGCTGTCACTAGATAGGCTTAACTGTCAACTTTCCCATGGCTGCGTCATTCTCAGCCCGAGCTATACTCAAGAGTACACGATCAATGAAGCGCTAAGGGGAAAGTAGAAATCCTGCTTCATACAAGTTGCCGAGTAAGCGGTCAATGAAACCCTATGGTGAAAATCAAACTCCGGCATGATACAAGTTGCAAGATCACCCAGCTAGCCTATGATGGGTTGTCACTAGATAGGCTTAACTGTCAACTTTCCCATGGCAGCGACCTTCTCAGCCCGTGCTACACTCACGAGTAAGCGATCAATGAAACCCTATGGGGAAAATCAAACTCCGACATGGTACAAGTTGCAAGATCACCCAGCTAGCCTATGATGGGCTGTCACTAGATAGGCTTAACTGTCAACTTTCCATGGCTGCGACCTTCTCAGCCCGAGCTACACTCAAGAGTACACGATCAATGAAACCCTATGGGGAAAATCAAAACTCCGACATGGTACAAGTTGCAAGATCACCCAGCTAGCCTATGATGGGCTGTCACTAGATAGGCTTAACTGTCAACTTTCCCATGGCTGCGTCATTCTCAGCCCGAGCTATACTCAAGAGTACACGATCAATGAAGCGCTAAGGGGAAAGTAGAAATCCTGCTTCATACAAGTTGCCGAGTAAGCGGTCAATGAAACCCTATGGTGAAAATCAAACTCCGGCATGATACAAGTTGCAAGATCACCCAGCTAGCCTATGATGGGTTGTCACTAGATAGGCTTAACTGTCAACTTTCCCATGGCAGCGACGTTCTCAGCCCGTGCTACACTCACGAGTAAGCGATCAATGAAACCCTATGGGGAAAATCAAACTCCGACATGGTACAAGTTGCAAGATCACCCAGCTAGCCTATGATGGGCTGTCACTAGATAGGCTTAACTGTCAACTTTCCCATGGCTGCGTCTCATTCTCAGCCCGAGCTACACTCAAGAGTACACAATCAATGAAGCGCTAAGGGGAAAGTAGAAATCCTGCTTCATACAAGTTGCCGAGTAAGCGATCAATGAAACCCTATGGTGAAAATCAAACTCCGGCATGATACAAGTTGCAAGATCACCCAGCTAGCCTATTATGGGTTGTCACTAGATAGGCTTAACTGTCAACTTTCCCATGGCAGCGACCTTCTCAGCCCGTGCTACACTCACGAGTAAGCGATCAATGAAACCCTATGGGGAAAATCAAACTCCGACATGGTACAAGTTGCAAGATCACCCAGCTAGCCTATGATGGGCTGTCACTAGATAGGCTTAACTGTCAACTTTCCCATGGCTGCGACCTTCTCAGCCCGAGCTACACTCAAGAGCACACGATCAATGAAACCCTATGGGGAAAATCAAACTCCGACATGGTACAAGTTGCAAGATCACCCAGCTAGCCTATGATGGGTTGTCACTAGATAGGCTTAACTGTCAACTTTCCCATGACTGCGTCATTCTCAGCCCGAGCTACACTCAAGAGTACACAATCAATGAAGCGCTAAGGGGAAAGTAGAAATCCTGCTTCATACAAGTTGCCGAGTAAGCGATCAATGAAACCCTATGGTGAAAATCAAACTCCGGCATGATACAAGTTGCAAGATCACCCAGCTAGCCTATGATGGGTTGTCACTAGATAGGCTTAACTGTCAACTTTCCCATGGCAGCGACCTTCTCAGCCCGTGCTACACTCACGAGTAAGCGATCAATGAAACCCTATGGGGAAAATCAAACTCCGACATGGTACAAGTTGCAAGATCACCCAGCTAGCCTATGATGGGCTGTCACTAGATAGGCTTAACTGTCAACTTTCCCATGGCTGCGACCTTCTCAGCCCGAGCTACACTCAAGAGTACACGATCAATGAAACCCTATGGGGAAAATCAAACTCCGACATGGTACAAGTTGCAAGATCACCCAGCTAGCCTATGATGGGCTGTCACTAGATAGGCTTAACTGTCAACTTTCCCATGGCTGCGTCATTCTCAGACCGAGCTATACTCAAGAGTACACGATCAATGAAGCGCTAAGGGGAAAGTAGAAATCCTGCTTCATACAAGTTGCCGAGTAAGCGGTCAATGAAACCCTATGGTGAAAATCAAACTCCGGCATGATACAAGTTGCAAGATCACCCAGCTAGCCTATGATGGGTTGTCACTAGATAGGCTTAACTGTCAACTTTCCCATGGCAGCGACCTTCTCAGCCCGTGCTACACTCACGAGTAAGCGATCAATGAAACCCTATGGGGAAAATCAAACTCCGACATGGTACAAGTTGCAAGATCACCCAGCTAGCCTATGATGGGCTGTCACTAGATAGGCTTAACTGTCAACTTTCCCATGGCTGCGACCTTCTCAGCCCGAGCTACACTCAAGAGTACACGATCAATGAAACCCTATGGGGAAAATCAAACTCCGACATGGTACAAGTTGCAAGATCACCCAGCTAGCCTATGATGGGCTGTCACTAGACAGGCTTAACTGTCAACTTTCCCATGGCTGCGTCATTCTCAGCCCGAGCTACACTCAAGATTAGACGATTAATGAAGCGCTAAGGGGAAAGTAGAAATCCTGCTTCATACAAGTTGCCGAGTAAGCGATCAATGAAACCCTATGGTGAAAATCAAACTCCGGCATGATACAAGTTGCAAGATCACCCAGCTAGCCTATGATGGGTTGTCACTAGATAGGCTTAACTGTCAACTTTCCCATGGCAGCGACCTTCTCAGCCCGTGCTACACTCACGAGTAAGCGATCAATGAAACCCTATGGGGAAAATCAAACTCCGACATGGTACAAGTTGCAAGATCACCCAGCTAGCCTATGATGGGCTGTCACTAGACAGGCTTAACTGTCAACTTTCCCATGGCTGCGTCATTCTCAGCCCGAGCTACACTCAAGAGTAGACGATTAATGAAGCGCTAAGGGGAAAGTAGAAATCCTGCTTCATACAAGTTGCCGAGTAAGCGATCAATGAAACCCTATGGTGAAAATCAAACTCCGGCATGATACAAGTTGCAAGATCACCCAGCTAGCCTATGATGGGTTGTCACTAGATAGGCTTAACTGTCAACTTTCCCATGGCAGCGACCTTCTCAGCCCGTGCTACACTCACGAGTAAGCGATCAATGAAACCCTATGGGGAAAATCAAACTCCGACATGGTACAAGTTGCAAGATCACCCAGCTAGCCTATGATGGGCTGTCACTAGATAGGCTTAACTGTCAACTTTCCAATGGCTGCGACCTTCTCAGCCCGAGCTACACTCAAGAGTACACGATCAATGAAACCCTATGGGGAAAATCAAACTCCGACATGGTACAAGTTGCAAGATCACCCAGCTAGCCTATGATGGGCTGTCACTAGATAGGCTTAACTGTCAACTTTCCCATGGCTGCGTCATTCTCAGCCCGAGCTATACTCAAGAGTACACGATCAATGAAGCGCTAAGGGGAAAGTAGAAATCCTGCTTCATACAAGTTGCCGAGTAAGCGGTCAATGAAACCCTATGGTGAAAATCAAACTCCGGCATGATACAAGTTGCAAGATCACCCAGCTAGCCTATGATGGGTTGTCACTAGATAGGCTTAACTGTCAACTTTCCCATGGCAGCGACCTTCTCAGCCCGTGCTACACTCACGAGTAAGCGATCAATGAAACCCTATGGGGAAAATCAAACTCCGACATGGTACAAGTTGCAAGATCACCCAGCTAGCCTATGATGGGCTGTCACTAGATAGGCTTAACTGTCAACTTTCCCATGGCTGCGACCTTCTCAGCCCGAGCTACACTCAAGAGTACACGATCAATGAAACCCTAGGGGGAAAATCAAACTCCGACATGGTACAAGTTGCAAGATCACCCAGCTAGCCTATGATGGGTTGTCACTAGATAGGCTTAACTGTCAACTTTCCCATGGCTGCGTCATTCTCAGCCCGAGCTACACTCAAGAGTACACAATCAATGAAGCGCTAAGGGGAAAGTAGAAATCCTGCTTCATACAAGTTGCCGAGTAAGCGATCAATGAAACCCTATGGTGAAAATCAAACTCCGACATGGTACAAGTTGCAAGATCACCCAGCTAGCCTATGATGGGTTGTCACTAGATAGGCTTAACTGTCAACCTTCCCATGGCTGCGTCATTCTCAGCCGGAGCTACACTCAAGAGTACACAATCAATGAAGCGCTAAGGGGAAAGTAGAAATCCTGCTTCATACAAGTTGCCTAGTAAGCGATCAATGAAACCCTATGGTGAAAATCAAACTCCGGAATGATACAAGTTGCAAGATCACCCAGCTAGCCTATGATGGGTTGTCACTAGATAGGCTTAACTGTCAACTTTCCCATGGCAGCGACCTTCTCAGCCCGTGCTACACTCACGAGTAAGCGATCAATGAAACCCTATGGGGAAAATCAAACTCCGACATGGTACAAGTTGCAAGATCACCCAGCTAGCCTATGATGGCTGTCACTAGATAGGCTTAACTGTCAACTTTCCCATGGCTGCGACCTTCTCAGCCCGAGCTACACTCAAGAGTACACGATCAATGAAACCCTATGGGGAAAATCAAACTCCGACATGGTACAAATTGCAAGATCACCCAGCTAGCCTATGATGGGCTGTCACTAGATAGGCTTAACTGTCAACTTTCCCATGGCTGCGTCATTCTCAGCCCGAGCTATACTCAAGAGTACACGATCAATGAAGCGCTAAGGGGAAAGTAGAAATCCTGCTTCATACAAGTTGCCGAGTAAGCGATCAATGAAACCCTATGGTGAAAATCAAACTCCGGCATGATACAAGTTGCAAGATCACCCAGCTAGCCTATTATGGGTTGTCACTAGATAGGCTTAACTGTCAACTTTCCCATGGCAGCGACCTTCTCAGCCCGTGCTACACTCACGAGTAAGCGATCAATGAAACCCTATGGGGAAAATCAAACTCCGACATGGTACAAGTTGCAAGATCACCCAGCTAGCCTATGATGGGCTGTCACTAGATAGGCTTAACTGTCAACTTTCCCATGGCTGCGACCTTCTCAGCCCGAGCTACACTCAAGAGTACACGATCAATGAAACCCTATGGGGAAAATCAAACTCCGACATGGTACAAGTTGCAAGATCACCCAGCTAGCCTATGATGGGCTGTCACTAGACAGGCTTAACTGTCAACTTTCCCATGGCTGCGTCATTCTCAGCCCGAGCTACACTCAAGAGTAGACGATTAATGAAGCGCTAAGGGGAAAGTAGAAATCCTGCTTCATACAAGTTGCCGAGTAAGCGATCAATGAAACCCTATGGTGAAAATCAAACTCCGGCATGATACAAGTTGCAAGATCACCCAGCTAGCCTATGATGGGTTGTCACTAGATAGGCTTAACTGTCAACTTTCCCATGGCAGCGACCTTCTCAGCCCGTGCTACACTCACGAGTAAGCGATCAATGAAACCCTATGGGGAAAATCAAACTCCGACATGGTACAAGTTGCAAGATCACCCAGCTAGCCTATGATGGGCTGTCACTAGATAGGCTTAACTGTCAACTTTCCCATGGCTGCGTCATTCTCAGCCCGAGCTACACTCAAGAGTACACGATCAATGAAGCGCTAAGGGGAAAGTAGAAATCCTGCTTCATACAAGTTGCCGAGTAAGCGATCAATGAAACCCTATGGTGAAAATCAAACTCCGGCATGATACAAGTTGCAAGATCACCCAGCTAGCCTATGATGGGTTGTCACTAGATAGGCTTAACTGTCAACTTTCCCATGGCAGCGACCTTCTCAGCCCGTGCTACACTCACGAGTAAGCGATCAATGAAACCCTATGGGGAAAATCAAACTCCGACATGGTACAAGTTGCAAGATCACCCAGCTAGCCTATGATGGGTTGTCACTAGATAGGCTTCACTGTCAACCTTCCCATGGCTGCGTCATTCTCAGCCCGAGCTACACTCAAGAGTACACAATCAATGAAGCGCTAAGGGGAAAGTAGAAATCCTGCTTCATACAAGTTGCCGAGTAAGCGATCAATGAAACCCTATGGTGAAAATCAAACTCCGGCATGATACAAGTTGCAAGATCACCCAGCTAGCCTATGATGGGTTGTCACTAGATAGGCTTAACTGTCAACTTTCCCATGGCAGCGACCTTCTCAGCCCGTGCTACACTCACGAGTAAGCGATCAATGAAACCCTATGGGGAAAATCAAACTCCGACATGGTACAAGTTGCAAGATCACCCAGCTAGCCTATGATGGGCTGTCACTAGATAGGCTTAACTGTCAACTTTCCCATGGCTGCGTCATTCTCAGCCCGAGCTACACTCAAGAGTACACGATCAATGAAGCGCTAAGGGGAAAGTAGAAATCCTGCTTCATACAAGTTGCCGAGTAAGCGATCAATGAAACCCTATGGTGAAAATCAAACTCCGGCATGATACAAGTTGCAAGATCACCCAGCTAGCCTATGATGGGTTGTCACTAGATAGGCTTAACTGTCAACTTTCCCATGGCAGCGACCTTCTCAGCCCGTGCTACACTCACGAGTAAGCGATCAATGAAACCCTATGGGGAAAATCAAACTCCGACATGGTACAAGTTGCAAGATCACCCAGCTAGCCTATGATGGGCTGTCACTAGAATAGGCTTAACTGTCAACTTTCCCATGGCTGCGACCTTCTCAGCCCGAGCTACACTCAAGAGTACACGATCAATGAAACCCTATGGGGAAAATCAAACTCCGACATGGTACAAGTTGCAAGATCACCCAGCTAGCCTATGATGGGCTGTCACTAGATAGGCTTAACTGTCAACTTTCCCATGGCTGCGTCATTCTCAGCCCGAGCTATACTCAAGAGTACACGATCAATGAAGCGCTAAGGGGAAAGTAGAAATCCTGCTTCATACAAGTTGCCGAGTAAGCGGTCAATGAAACCCTATGGTGAAAATCAAACTCCGGCATGATACAAGTTGCAAGATCACCCAGCTAGCCTATGATGGGTTGTCACTAGATAGGCTTAACTGTCAACTTTCCCATGGCAGCGACCTTCTCAGCCCGTGCTACACTCACGAGTAAGCGATCAATGAAACCCTATGGGGAAAATCAAACTCCGACATGGTACAAGTTGCAAGATCACCCAGCTAGCCTATGATGGGCTGTCACTAGATAGGCTTAACTGTCAACTTTCCCATGGCTGCGACCTTCTCAGCCCGAGCTACACTCAAGAGTACACGATCAATGAAACCCTATGGGGAAAATCAAACTCCGACATGGTACAAGTTGCAAGATCACCCAGCTAGCCTATGATGGGCTGTCACTAGATAGGCTTAACTGTCAACTTTCCCATGGCTGCGTCATTCTCAGCCCGAGCTACACTCAAGAGTACACGATCAATGAAGCGCTAAGGGGAAAGTAGAAATCCTGCTTCATACAAGTTGCCGAGTAAGCGATCAATGAAACCCTATGGTGAAAATCAAACTCCGGCATGATACAAGTTGCAAGATCACCCAGCTAGCCTATGATGGGTTGTCACTAGATAGGCTTAACTGTCAACTTTCCCATGGCAGCGACCTTCTCAGCCCGTGCTACACTCACGAGTAAGCGATCAATGAAACCCTATGGGGAAAATCAAACTCCGACATGGTACAAGTTGCAAGATCACCCAGCTAGCCTATGATGGGCTGTCACTAGATAGGCTTAACTGTCAACTTTCCCATGGCTGCGACCTTCTCAGCCCGAGCTACACTCAAGAGTACACGATCAATGAAACCCTATGGGGAAAATCAAACTCCGACATGGTACAAGTTGCAAGATCACCCAGCTAGCCTATGATGGGCTGTCACTAGATAGGCTTAACTGTCAACTTTCCCATGGCTGCGTCATTCTCAGCCCGAGCTATACTCAAGAGTACACGATCAATGAAGCGCTAAGGGGAAAGTAGAAATCCTGCTTCATACAAGTTGCCGAGTAAGCGGTCAATGAAACCCTATGGTGAAAATCAAACTCCGGCATGATACAAGTTGCAAGATCACCCAGCTAGCCTATGATGGGTTGTCACTAGATAGGCTTAACTGTCTACTTTCCCATGGCAGCGACCTTCTCAGCCCGTGCTACACTCACGAGTAAGCGATCAATGAAACCCTATGGGGAAAATCAAACTCCGACATGGTACAAGTTGCAAGATCACCCAGCTAGCCTATGATGGGCTGTCACTAGATAGGCTTAACTGTCAACTTTCCCATGGCTGCGACCTTCTCAGCCCGAGCTACACTCAAGAGTACACGATCAATGAAACCCTATGGGGAAAATCAAACTCCGACATGGTACAAGTTGCAAGATCACCCAGCTAGCCTATGATGGGCTGTCACTAGATAGGCTTAACTGTCAACTTTCCCATGGCTGCGTCATTCTCAGCCCGAGCTATACTCAAGAGTACACGATCAATGAAGCGCTAAGGGGAAAGTAGAAATCCTGCTTCATACAAGTTGCCGAGTAAGCGGTCAATGAAACCCTATGGTGAAAATCAAACTCCGGCATGATACAAGTTGCAAGATCACCCAGCTAGCCTATGATGGGTTGTCACTAGATAGGCTTAACTGTCAACTTTCCCATGGCAGCGACGTTCTCAGCCCGTGCTACACTCACGAGTAAGCGATCAATGAAACCCTATGGGGAAAATCAAACTCCGACATGGTACAAGTTGCAAGATCACCCAGCTAGCCTATGATGGGCTGTCACTAGATAGGCTTAACTGTCAACTTTCCCATGGCTGCGTCATTCTCAGCCCGAGCTACACTCAAGAGTACACAATCAATGAAGCGCTAAGGGGAAAGTAGAAATCCTGCTTCATACAAGTTGCCGAGTAAGCGATCAATGAAACCCTATGGTGAAAATCAAACTCCGGCATGATACAAGTTGCAAGATCACCCAGCTAGCCTATTATGGGTTGTCACTAGATAGGCTTAACTGTCAACTTTCCCATGGCAGCGACCTTCTCAGCCCGTGCTACACTCACGAGTAAGCGATCAATGAAACCCTATGGGGAAAATCAAACTCCGACATGGTACAAGTTGCAAGATCACCCAGCTAGCCTATGATGGGCTGTCACTAGATAGGCTTAACTGTCAACTTTCCCATGGCTGCGACCTTCTCAGCCCGAGCTACACTCAAGAGTACACGATCAATGAAACCCTATGGGGAAAATCAAACTCCGACATGGTACAAGTTGCAAGATCACCCAGCTAGCCTATGATGGGTTGTCCCTAGATAGGCTTAACTGTCAACTTTCCCATGGCTGCGTCATTCTCAGCCCGAGCTACACTCAAGAGTACACAATCAATGAAGCGCTAAGGGGAAAGTAGAAATCCTGCTTCATACAAGTTGCCGAGTAAGCGATCAATGAAACCCTATGGTGAAAATCAAACTCCGGCATGATACAAGTTGCAAGATCACCCAGCTAGCCTATTATGGGTTGTCACTAGATAGGCTTAACTGTCAACTTTCCCATGGCAGCGACCTTCTCAGCCCGTGCTACACTCACGAGTAAGCGATCAATGAAACCCTATGGGGAAAATCAAACTCCGACATGGTACAAGTTGCAAGATCACCCAGCTAGCCTATGATGGGCTGTCACTAGATAGGCTTAACTGTCAACTTTCCCATGGCTGCGACCTTCTCAGCCCGTGCTACACTCACGAGTAAGCGATCAATGAAACCCTATGGGGAAAATCAAACTCCGACATGGTACAAGTTGCAAGATCACCCAGCTAGCCTATGATGGGCTGTCACTAGATAGGCTTAACTGTCAACTTTCCCATGGCTGCGACCTTCTCAGCCCGAGCTACACTCAAGAGTACCCGATCAATGAAACCCTATGGGGAAAATCAAACTCCGACATGGTACAAGTTGCAAGATCACCCAGCTAGCCTATGATGGGCTGTCACTAGATAGGCTTAACTGTCAACTTTCCCATGGCTGCGTCATTCTCAGACCGAGCTATACTCAAGAGTACACGATCAATGAAGCGCTAAGGGGAAAGTAGAAATCCTGCTTCATACAAGTTGCCGAGTAAGCGGTCAATGAAACCCTATGGTGAAAATCAAACTCCGGCATGATACAAGTTGCAAGATCACCCAGCTAGCCTATGATGGGTTGTCACTAGATAGGCTTAACTGTCAACTTTCCCATGGCAGCGACCTTCTCAGCCCGTGCTGCACTCACGAGTAAGCGATCAATGAAACCCTATGGGGAAAATCAAACTCCGACATGGTACAAGTTGCAAGATCACCCAGCTAGCCTATGATGGGTTGTCACTAGATAGGCTTAACTGTCAACTTTCCCATGGCTGCGTCATTCTCAGCCCGAGCTACACTCAAGAGTACACAATCAATGAAGCGCTAAGGGGAAAGTAGAAATCCTGCTTCATACAAGTTGCCGAGTAAGCGATCAATGAAACCCTATGGTGAAAATCAAACTCCGGCATGATACAAGTTGCAAGATCACCCAGCTAGCCTATTATGGGTTGTCACTAGATAGGCTTAACTGTCAACTTTCCCATGGCAGCGACCTTCTCAGCCCGTGCTACACTCACGAGTGAGCGATCAATGAAACCCTATGGGGAAAATCAAACTCCGACATGGTACAAGTTGCAAGATCACCCAGCTAGCCTATGATGGGCTGTCACTAGATAGGCTTAACTGTCAACTTTCCCATGGCTGCGACCTTCTCAGCCCGAGCTACACTCAAGAGTACACGATCAATGAAGCGCTAAGGGGAAAGTAGAAATCCTGCTTCATACAAGTTGCCGAGTAAGCGGTCAATGAAACCCTATGGTGAAAATCAAACTCCGGCATGATACAAGTTGCAAGATCACCCAGCTAACCTATGATGGGTTGTCACTAGATAGGCTTAACTGTCAACTTTCCCATGGCAGCGACCTTCTCAGCCCGTGCTACACTCACGAGTAAGCGATCAATGAAACCCTATGGGGAAAATCAAACTCCGACATGGTACAAGTTGCAAGATCACCCAGCTAGCCTATGATGGGCTGTCACTAGATAGGCTTAACTGTCAACTTTCCCATGGCTGCGACCTTCTCAGCCCGAGCTACACTCAAGAGTACACGATCAATGAAACCCTATGGGGAAAATCAAACTCCGACATGGTACAAGTTGCAAGATCACCCAGCTAGCCTATGATGGGTTGTCACTAGATAGGCTTAACTGTCAACTTTCCCATGGCTGCGTCATTCTCAGCCCGAGCTACACTCAAGAGTACACAATCAATGAAGCGCTAAGGGGAAAGTAGAAATCCTGCTCCATACAAGTTGCCGAGTAAGCGATCAATGAAACCCTATGGTGAAAATCAAACTCCGGCATGATACAAGTTGCAAGATCACCCAGCTAGCCTATGATGGGTTGTCACTAGATAGGCTTAACTGTCAACTTTTCCATGGCAGCGACCTTCTCAGCCCGTGCTACACTCACGAGTAAGCGATCAATGAAACCCTATGGGGAAAATCAAACTCCGACATGGTACAAGTTGCAAGATCAACCAGCTAGCCTATGATGGGCTGTCACTAGATAGGCTTAACTGTCAACTTTCCCATGGCTGCGTCATTCTCAGCCCGAGCTACACTCAAGAGTACACGATCAATGAAGCGCTAAGGGGAAAGTAGAAATCCTGCTTCATACAAGTTGCCGAGTAAGCGATCAATGAAACCCTAGGGTGAAAATCAAACTCCGGCATGATACAAGTTGCAAGATCACCCAGCTAGCCTATGATGGGTTGTCACTAGATAGGCTTAACTGTCAACTTTCCCATGGCAGCGACCTTCTCAGCCCGTGCTACACTCACGAGTAAGCGATCAATGAAACCCTATGGGGAAAATCAAACTCCGACATGGTACAAGTTGCAAGATCACCCAGCTAGCCTATGATGGGCTGTCACTAGATAGGCTTAACTGTCAACTTTCCCATGGCTGCGACCTTCTCAGCCCGAGCTACACTCAAGAGTACACGATCAATGAAACCCTATGGGGAAAATCAAACTCCGACATGGTACAAGTTGCAAGATCACCCAGCTAGCCTATGATGGGCTGTCACTAGATAGGCTTAACTGTCAACTTTCCCATGGCTGCGTCATTCTCAGCCCGAGCTATACTCAAGAGTACACGATCAATGAAGCGCTAAGGGGAAAGTAGAAATCCTGCTTCATACAAGTTGCCGAGTAAGCGGTCAATGAAACCCTATGGTGAAAATCAAACTCCGGCATGATACAAGTTGCAAGATCACCCAGCTAGCCTATGATGGGTTGTCACTAGATAGGCTTAACTGTCAACTTTCCCATGGCAGCGACCTTCTCAGCCCGTGCTACACTCACGAGTAAGCGATCAATGAAACCCTATGGGGAAAATCAAACTCCGACATGGTACAAGTTGCAAGATCACCCAGCTAGCCTATGATGGGCTGTCACTAGATAGGCTTAACTGTCAACTTTCCCATGGCTGCGACCTTCTCAGCCCGAGCTACACTCAAGAGTACACGATCAATGAAACCCTATGGGGAAAATCAAACTCCGACATGGTACAAGTTGCAAGATCACCCAGCTAGCCTATGATGGGCTGTCACTAGATAGGCTTAACTGTCAACTTTCCCATGGCTGCGTCATTCTCAGCCCGAGCTATACTCAAGAGTACACGATCAATGAAGCGCTAAGGGGAAAGTAGAAATCCTGCTTCATACAAGTTGCCGAGTAAGCGGTCAATGAAACCCTATGGTGAAAATCAAACTCCGGCATGATACAAGTTGCAAGATCACCCAGCTAGCCTATGATGGGTTGTCACTAGATAGGCTTAACTGTCAACTTTCCCATGGCAGCGACGTTCTCAGCCCGTGCTACACTCACGAGTAAGCGATCAATGAAACCCTATGGGGAAAATCAAACTCCGACATGGTACAAGTTGCAAGATCACCCAGCTAGCCTATGATGGGCTGTCACTAGATAGGCTTAACTGTCAACTTTCCCATGGCTGCGTCATTCTCAGCCCGAGCTACACTCAAGAGTACACAATCAATGAAGCGCTAAGGGGAAAGTAGAAATCCTGCTTCATACAAGTTGCCGAGTAAGCGATCAATGAAACCCTATGGTGAAAATCAAACTCCGGCATGATGCAAGTTGCAAGATCACCCAGCTAGCCTATTATGGGTTGTCACTAGATAGGCTTAACTGTCAACTTTCCCATGGCAGCGACCTTCTCAGCCCGTGCTACACTCACGAGTAAGCGATCAATGAAACCCTATGGGGAAAATCAAACTCCGACATGGTACAAGTTGCAAGATCACCCAGCTAGCCTATGATGGGTTGTCACTAGATAGGCTTAACTGTCAACTTTCCCATGGCTGCGTCATTCTCAGCCCGAGCTACACTCAAGAGTACACAATCAATGAAGCGCTAAGGGGAAAGTAGAAATCCTGCTTCATACAAGTTGCCGAGTAAGCGATCAATGAAACCCTATGGTGAAAATCAAACTCCGGCATGATACAAGTTGCAAGATCACCCAGCTAGCCTATTATGGGTTGTCACTAGATAGGCTTAACTGTCAACTTTCCCATGGCAGCGACCTTCTCAGCCCGTGCTACACTCACGAGTAAGCGATCAATGAAACCCTATGGGGAAAATCAAACTCCGACATGGTACAAGTTGCAAGATCACCCAGCTAGCCTATGATGGGCTGTCACTAGATAGGCTTAACTGTCAACTTTCCCATGGCTGCGACCTTCTCAGCCCGAGCTACACTCAAGAGTACACGATCAATGAAACCCTATGGGGAAAATCAAACTCCGACATGGTACAAGTTGCAAGATCACCCAGCTAGCCTATGATGGGCTGTCACTAGATAGGCTTAACTGTCAACTTTCCCATGGCTGCGTCATTCTCAGACCGAGCTATACTCAAGAGTACACGATCAATGAAGCGCTAAGGGGAAAGTAGAAATCCTGCTTCATACAAGTTGCCGAGTAAGCGGTCAATGAAACCCTATGGTGAAAATCAAACTCCGGCATGATACAAGTTGCAAGATCACCCAGCTAGCCTATGATGGGTTGTCACTAGATAGGCTTAACTGTCAACTTTCCCATGGCAGCGACCTTCTCAGCCCGTGCTACACTCACGAGTAAGCGATCAATGAAACCCTATGGGGAAAATCAAACTCCGACATGGTACAAGTTGCAAGATCACCCAGCTAGCCTATGATGGGCTGTCACTAGATAGGCTTAACTGTCAACTTTCCCATGGCTGCGACCTTCTCAGCCCGAGCTACACTCAAGAGTACACGATCAATGAAACCCTATGGGGAAAATCAAACTCCGACATGGTACAAGTTGCAAGATCACCCAGCTAGCCTATGATGGGCTGTCACTAGATAGGCTTAACTGTCAACTTTCCCATGGCTGCGTCATTCTCAGCCCGAGCTATACTCAAGAGTACACGATCAATGAAGCGCTAAGGGGAAAGTAGAAATCCTGCTTCATACAAGTTGCCGAGTAAGCGGTCAATGAAACCCTATGGTGAAAATCAAACTCCGGCATGATACAAGTTGCAAGATCACCCAGCTAGCCTATGATGGGTTGTCACTAGATAGGCTTAACTGTCAACTTTCCCATGGCAGCGACCTTCTCAGCCCGTGCTACACTCACGAGTAAGCGATCAATGAAACCCTATGGGGAAAATCAAACTCCGACATGGTACAAGTTGCAAGATCACCCAGCTAGCCTATGATGGGCTGTCACTAGATAGGCTTAACTGTCAACTTTCCCATGGCTGCGACCTTCTCAGCCCGAGCTACACTCAAGAGTACACGATCAATGAAACCCTATGGGGAAAATCAAACTCCGACATGGTACAAGTTGCAAGATCACCCAGCTAGCCTATGATGGGCTGTCACTAGATAGGCTTAACTGTCAACTTTCCCATGGCTGCGTCATTCTCAGCCCGAGCTATACTCAAGAGTACACGATCAATGAAGCGCTAAGGGGAAAGTAGAAATCCTGCTTCATACAAGTTGCCGAGTAAGCGGTCAATGAAACCCTATGGTGAAAATCAAACTCCGGCATGATACAAGTTGCAAGATCACCCAGCTAGCCTATGATGGGTTGTCACTAGATAGGCTTAACTGTCAACTTTCCCATGGCAGCGACGTTCTCAGCCCGTGCTACACTCACGAGTAAGCGATCAATGAAACCCTATGGGGAAAATCAAACTCCGACATGGTACAAGTTGCAAGATCACCCAGCTAGCCTATGATGGGCTGTCACTAGATAGGCTTAACTGTCAACTTTCCCATGGCTGCGTCATTCTCAGCCCGAGCTACACTCAAGAGTACACAATCAATGAAGCGCTAAGGGGAAAGTAGAAATCCTGCTTCATACAAGTTGCCGAGTAAGCGATCAATGAAACCCTATGGTGAAAATCAAACTCCGGCATGATGCAAGTTGCAAGATCACCCAGCTAGCCTATTATGGGTTGTCACTAGATAGGCTTAACTGTCAACTTTCCCATGGCAGCGACCTTCTCAGCCCGTGCTACACTCACGAGTAAGCGATCAATGAAACCCTATGGGGAAAATCAAACTCCGACATGGTACAAGTTGCAAGATCACCCAGCTAGCCTATGATGGGTTGTCACTAGATAGGCTTAACTGTCAACTTTCCCATGGCTGCGTCATTCTCAGCCCGAGCTACACTCAAGAGTACACAATCAATGAAGCGCTAAGGGGAAAGTAGAAATCCTGCTTCATACAAGTTGCCGAGTAAGCGATCAATGAAACCCTATGGTGAAAATCAAACTCCGGCATGATACAAGTTGCAAGATCACCCAGCTAGCCTATTATGGGTTGTCACTAGATAGGCTTAACTGTCAACTTTCCCATGGCAGCGACCTTCTCAGCCCGTGCTACACTCACGAGTAAGCGATCAATGAAACCCTATGGGGAAAATCAAACTCCGACATGGTACAAGTTGCAAGATCACCCAGCTAGCCTATGATGGGCTGTCACTAGATAGGCTTAACTGTCAACTTTCCCATGGCTGCGACCTTCTCAGCCCGAGCTACACTCAAGAGTACACGATCAATGAAACCCTATGGGGAAAATCAAACTCCGACATGGTACAAGTTGCAAGATCACCCAGCTAGCCTATGATGGGCTGTCACTAGATAGGCTTAACTGTCAACTTTCCCATGGCTGCGTCATTCTCAGACCGAGCTATACTCAAGAGTACACGATCAATGAAGCGCTAAGGGGAAAGTAGAAATCCTGCTTCATACAAGTTGCCGAGTAAGCGGTCAATGAAACCCTATGGTGAAAATCAAACTCCGGCATGATACAAGTTGCAAGATCACCCAGCTAGCCTATGATGGGTTGTCACTAGATAGGCTTAACTGTCAACTTTCCCATGGCAGCGACCTTCTCAGCCCGTGCTACACTCACGAGTAAGCGATCAATGAAACCCTATGGGGAAAATCAAACTCCGACATGGTACAAGTTGCAAGATCACCCAGCTAGCCTATGATGGGCTGTCACTAGATAGGCTTAACTGTCAACTTTCCCATGGCTGCGACCTTCTCAGCCCGAGCTACACTCAAGAGTACACGATCAATGAAACCCTATGGGGAAAATCAAACTCCGACATGGTACAAGTTGCAAGATCACCCAGCTAGCCTATGATGGGCTGTCACTAGACAGGCTTAACTGTCAACTTTCCCATGGCTGCGTCATTCTCAGCCCGAGCTACACTCAAGAGTAGACGATTAATGAAGCGCTAAGGGGAAAGTAGAAATCCTGCTTCATACAAGTTGCCGAGTAAGCGATCAATGAAACCCTATGGTGAAAATCAAACTCCGGCATGATACAAGTTGCAAGATCACCCAGCTAGCCTATGATGGGTTGTCACTAGATAGGCTTAACTGTCAACTTTCCCATGGCAGCGACCTTCTCAGCCCGTGCTACACTCACGAGTAAGCGATCAATGAAACCCTATGGGGAAAATCAAACTCCGACATGGTACAAGTTGCAAGATCACCCAGCTAGCCTATGATGGGCTGTCACTAGATAGGCTTAACTGTCAACTTTCCAATGGCTGCGACCTTCTCAGCCCGAGCTACACTCAAGAGTACACGATCAATGAAACCCTATGGGGAAAATCAAACTCCGACATGGTACAAGTTGCAAGATCACCCAGCTAGCCTATGATGGGCTGTCACTAGATAGGCTTAACTGTCAACTTTCCCATGGCTGCGTCATTCTCAGCCCGAGCTATACTCAAGAGTACACGATCAATGAAGCGCTAAGGGGAAAGTAGAAATCCTGATTCATACAAGTTGCCGAGTAAGCGGTCAATGAAACCCTATGGTGAAAATCAAACTCCGGCATGATACAAGTTGCAAGATCACCCAGCTAGCCTATGATGGGTTGTCACTAGATAGGCTTAACTGTCAACTTTCCCATGGCAGCGACCTTCTCAGCCCGTGCTACACTCACGAGTAAGCGATCAATGAAACCCTATGGGGAAAATCAAACTCCGACATGGTACAAGTTGCAAGATCACCCAGCTAGCCTATGATGGGCTGTCACTAGATAGGCTTAACTGTCAACTTTCCCATGGCTGCGACCTTCTCAGCCCGAGCTACACTCAAGAGTACACGATCAATGAAACCCTATGGGGAAAATCAAACTCCGACATGGTACAAGTTGCAAGATCACCCAGCTAGCCTATGATGGGTTGTCACTAGATAGGCTTAACTGTCAACTTTCCCATGGCTGCGTCATTCTCAGCCCGAGCTACACTCAAGAGTACACAATCAATGAAGCGCTAAGGGGAAAGTAGAAATCCTGCTTCATACAAGTTGCCGAGTAAGCGATCAATGAAACCCTATGGTGAAAATCAAACTCCGACATGGTACAAGTTGCAAGATCACCCAGCTAGCCTATGATGGGTTGTCACTAGATAGGCTTAACTGTCAACCTTCCCATGGCTGCGTCATTCTCAGCCGGAGCTACACTCAAAAGTACACAATCAATGAAGCGCTAAGGGGAAAGTAGAAATCCTGCTTCATACAAGTTGCCTAGTAAGCGATCAATGAAACCCTATGGTGAAAATCAAACTCCGGCATGATACAAGTTGCAAGATCACCCAGCTAGCCTATGATGGGTTGTCACTAGATAGGCTTAACTGTCAACTTTCCCATGGCAGCGACCTTCTCAGCCCGTGCTACACTCACGAGTAAGCGATCAATGAAACCCTATGGGGAAAATCAAACTCCGACATGGTACAAGTTGCAAGATCACCCAGCTAGCCTATGATGGGCTGTCACTAGATAGGCTTAACTGTCAACTTTCCCATGGCTGCGTCATTCTCAGCCCGAGCTACACTCAAGAGTACACGATCAATGAAGCGCTAAGGGGAAAGTAGAAATCCTGCTTCATACAAGTTGCCGAGTAAGCGATCAATGAAACCCTATGGTGAAAATCAAACTCCGGCATGATACAAGTTGCAAGATCACCCAGCTAGCCTATGATGGGTTGTCACTAGATAGGCTTAACTGTCAACTTTCCCATGGCAGCGACCTTCTCAGCCCGTGCTACACTCACGAGTAAGCGATCAATGAAACCCTATGGGGAAAATCAAACTCCGACATGGTACAAGTTGCAAGATCACCCAGCTAGCCTATGATGGGTTGTCACTAGATAGGCTTAACTGTCAACCTTCCCATGGCTGCGTCATTCTCAGCCCGAGCTACACTCAAGAGTACACAATCAATGAAGCGCTAAGGGGAAAGTAGAAATCCTGCTTCATACAAGTTGCCGAGTAAGCGATCAATGAAACCCTATGGTGAAAATCAAACTCCGGCATGATACAAGTTGCAAGATCACCCAGCTAGCCTATGATGGGTTGTCACTAGATAGGCTTAACTGTCAACTTTCCCATGGCAGCGACCTTCTCAGCCCGTGCTACACTCACGAGTAAGCGATCAATGAAACCCTATGGGGAAAATCAAACTCCGACATGGTACAAGTTGCAAGATCACCCAGCTAGCCTATGATGGGCTGTCACTAGATAGGCTTAACTGTCAACTTTCCCATGGCTGCGTCATTCTCAGCCCGAGCTACACTCAAGAGTACACGATCAATGAAGCGCTAAGGGGAAAGTAGAAATCCTGCTTCATACAAGTTGCCGAGTAAGCGATCAATGAAACCCTATGGTGAAAATCAAACTCCGGCATGATACAAGTTGCAAGATCACCCAGCTAGCCTATGATGGGTTGTCACTAGATAGGCTTAACTGTCAACTTTCCCATGGCAGCGACCTTCTCAGCCCGTGCTACACTCACGAGTAAGCGATCAATGAAACCCTATGGGGAAAATCAAACTCCGACATGGTACAAGTTGCAAGATCACCCAGCTAGCCTATGATGGGCTGTCACTAGATAGGCTTAACTGTCAACTTTCCCATGGCTGCGACCTTCTCAGCCCGAGCTACACTCAAGAGTACACGATCAATGAAACCCTATGGGGAAAATCAAACTCCGACATGGTACAAGTTGCAAGATCACCCAGCTAGCCTATGATGGGCTGTCACTAGATAGGCTTAACTGTCAACTTTCCCATGGCTGCGTCATTCTCAGCCCGAGCTATACTCAAGAGTACACGATCAATGAAGCGCTAAGGGGAAAGTAGAAATCCTGCTTCATACAAGTTGCCGAGTAAGCGGTCAATGAAACCCTATGGTGAAAATCAAACTCCGGCATGATACAAGTTGCAAGATCACCCAGCTAGCCTATGATGGGTTGTCACTAGATAGGCTTAACTGTCAACTTTCCCATGGCAGCGACCTTCTCAGCCCGTGCTACACTCACGAGTAAGCGATCAATGAAACCCTATGGGGAAAATCAAACTCCGACATGGTACAAGTTGCAAGATCACCCAGCTAGCCTATGATGGGCTGTCACTAGATAGGCTTAACTGTCAACTTTCCCATGGCTGCGACCTTCTCAGCCCGAGCTACACTCAAGAGTACACGATCAATGAAACCCTATGGGGAAAATCAAACTCCGACATGGTACAAGTTGCAAGATCACCCAGCTAGCCTATGATGGGCTGTCACTAGATAGGCTTAACTGTCAACTTTCCCATGGCTGCGTCATTCTCAGCCCGAGCTACACTCAAGAGTACACGATCAATGAAGCGCTAAGGGGAAAGTAGAAATCCTGCTTCATACAAGTTGCCGAGTAAGCGATCAATGAAACCCTATGGTGAAAATCAAACTCCGGCATGATACAAGTTGCAAGATCACCCAGCTAGCCTATGATGGGTTGTCACTAGATAGGCTTAACTGTCAACTTTCCCATGGCAGCGACCTTCTCAGCCCGTGCTACACTCACGAGTAAGCGATCAATGAAACCCTATGGGGAAAATCAAACTCCGACATGGTACAAGTTGCAAGATCACCCAGCTAGCCTATGATGGGCTGTCACTAGATAGGCTTAACTGTCAACTTTCCCATGGCTGCGACCTTCTCAGCCCGAGCTACACTCAAGAGTACACGATCAATGAAACCCTATGGGGAAAATCAAACTCCGACATGGTACAAGTTGCAAGATCACCCAGCTAGCCTATGATGGGCTGTCACTAGATAGGCTTAACTGTCAACTTTCCCATGGCTGCGTCATTCTCAGCCCGAGCTATACTCAAGAGTACACGATCAATGAAGCGCTAAGGGGAAAGTAGAAATCCTGCTTCATACAAGTTGCCGAGTAAGCGGTCAATGAAACCCTATGGTGAAAATCAAACTCCGGCATGATACAAGTTGCAAGATCACCCAGCTAGCCTATGATGGGTTGTCACTAGATAGGCTTAACTGTCTACTTTCCCATGGCAGCGACCTTCTCAGCCCGTGCTACACTCACGAGTAAGCGATCAATGAAACCCTATGGGGAAAATCAAACTCCGACATGGTACAAGTTGCAAGATCACCCAGCTAGCCTATGATGGGCTGTCACTAGATAGGCTTAACTGTCAACTTTCCCATGGCTGCGACCTTCTCAGCCCGAGCTACACTCAAGAGTACACGATCAATGAAACCCTATGGGGAAAATCAAACTCCGACATGGTACAAGTTGCAAGATCACCCAGCTAGCCTATGATGGGCTGTCACTAGATAGGCTTAACTGTCAACTTTCCCATGGCTGCGTCATTCTCAGCCCGAGCTATACTCAAGAGTACACGATCAATGAAGCGCTAAGGGGAAAGTAGAAATCCTGCTTCATACAAGTTGCCGAGTAAGCGGTCAATGAAACCCTATGGTGAAAATCAAACTCCGGCATGATACAAGTTGCAAGATCACCCAGCTAGCCTATGATGGGTTGTCACTAGATAGGCTTAACTGTCAACTTTCCCATGGCAGCGACGTTCTCAGCCCGTGCTACACTCACGAGTAAGCGATCAATGAAACCCTATGGGGAAAATCAAACTCCGACATGGTACAAGTTGCAAGATCACCCAGCTAGCCTATGATGGGCTGTCACTAGATAGGCTTAACTGTCAACTTTCCCATGGCTGCGTCATTCTCAGCCCGAGCTACACTCAAGAGTACACAATCAATGAAGCGCTAAGGGGAAAGTAGAAATCCTGCTTCATACAAGTTGCCGAGTAAGCGATCAATGAAACCCTATGGTGAAAATCAAACTCCGGCATGATACAAGTTGCAAGATCACCCAGCTAGCCTATTATGGGTTGTCACTAGATAGGCTTAACTGTCAACTTTCCCATGGCAGCGACCTTCTCAGCCCGTGCTACACTCACGAGTAAGCGATCAATGAAACCCTATGGGGAAAATCAAACTCCGACATGGTACAAGTTGCAAGATCACCCAGCTAGCCTATGATGGGCTGTCACTAGATAGGCTTAACTGTCAACTTTCCCATGGCTGCGACCTTCTCAGCCCGAGCTACACTCAAGAGTACACGATCAATGAAACCCTATGGGGAAAATCAAACTCCGACATGGTACAAGTTGCAAGATCACCCAGCTAGCCTATGATGGGTTGTCCCTAGATAGGCTTAACTGTCAACTTTCCCATGGCTGCGTCATTCTCAGCCCGAGCTACACTCAAGAGTACACAATCAATGAAGCGCTAAGGGGAAAGTAGAAATCCTGCTTCATACAAGTTGCCGAGTAAGCGATCAATGAAACCCTATGGTGAAAATCAAACTCCGGCATGATACAAGTTGCAAGATCACCCAGCTAGCCTATTATGGGTTGTCACTAGATAGGCTTAACTGTCAACTTTCCCATGGCAGCGACCTTCTCAGCCCGTGCTACACTCACGAGTAAGCGATCAATGAAACCCTATGGGGAAAATCAAACTCCGACATGGTACAAGTTGCAAGATCACCCAGCTAGCCTATGATGGGCTGTCACTAGATAGGCTTAACTGTCAACTTTCCCATGGCTGCGACCTTCTCAGCCCGAGCTACACTCAAGAGTACACGATCAATGAAACCCTATGGGGAAAATCAAACTCCGACATGGTACAAGTTGCAAGATCACCCAGCTAGCCTATGATGGGCTGTCACTAGATAGGCTTAACTGTCAACTTTCCCATGGCTGCGTCATTCTCAGACCGAGCTATACTCAAGAGTACACGATCAATGAAGCGCTAAGGGGAAAGTAGAAATCCTGCTTCATACAAGTTGCCGAGTAAGCGGTCAATGAAACCCTATGGTGAAAATCAAACTCCGGCATGATACAAGTTGCAAGATCACCCAGCTAGCCTATGATGGGTTGTCACTAGATAGGCTTAACTGTCAACTTTCCCATGGCAGCGACCTTCTCAGCCCGTGCTACACTCACGAGTAAGCGATCAATGAAACCCTATGGGGAAAATCAAACTCCGACATGGTACAAGTTGCAAGATCACCCAGCTAGCCTATGATGGGCTGTCACTAGATAGGCTTAAATGTCAACTTTCCCATGGCTGCGACCTTCTCAGCCCGAGCTACACTCAAGAGTACACAATCAGTGAAGCGCTAAGGGGAAAGTAGAAATCCTGCTTCATACAAGTTGCCGAGTAAGCGATCAATGAAACCCTATGGTGAAAATCAAACTCCGGCATGATACAAGTTGCAAGATCACCCAGCTAGCCTATTATGGGTTGTCACTAGATAGGCTTAACTGTCAACTTTCCCATGGCAGCGACCTTCTCAGCCCGTGCTACACTCACGAGTAAGCGATCAATGAAACCCTATGGGGAAAATCAAACTCCGACATGGTACAAGTTGCAAGATCACCCAGCTAGCCTATGATGGGTTGTCACTAGATAGGCTTAACTGTCAACTTTCCCATGGCTGCGTCATTCTCAGCCCGAGCTACACTCAAGAGTACACAATCAATGAAGCGCTAAGGGGAAAGTAGAAATCCTGCTTCATACAAGTTGCCGAGTAAGCGATCAATGAAACCCTATGGTGAAAATCAAACTCCGGCATGATACAAGTTGCAAGATCACCCAGCTAGCCTATTATGGGTTGTCACTAGATAGGCTTAACTGTCAACTTTCCCATGGCAGCGACCTTCTCAGCCCGTGCTACACTCACGAGTAAGCGATCAATGAAACCCTATGGGGAAAATCAAACTCCGACATGGTACAAGTTGCAAGATCACCCAGCTAGCCTATGATGGGCTGTCACTAGATAGGCTTAACTGTCAACTTTCCCATGGCTGCGACCTTCTCAGCCCGAGCTACACTCAAGAGTACCCGATCAATGAAACCCTATGGGGAAAATCAAACTCCGACATGGTACAAGTTGCAAGATCACCCAGCTAGCCTATGATGGGCTGTCACTAGATAGGCTTAACTGTCAACTTTCCCATGGCTGCGTCATTCTCAGACCGAGCTATACTCAAGAGTACACGATCAATGAAGCGCTAAGGGGAAAGTAGAAATCCTGCTTCATACAAGTTGCCGAGTAAGCGGTCAATGAAACCCTATGGTGAAAATCAAACTCCGGCATGATACAAGTTGCAAGATCACCCAGCTAGCCTATGATGGGTTGTCACTAGATAGGCTTAACTGTCAACTTTCCCATGGCAGCGACCTTCTCAGCCCGTGCTGCACTCACGAGTAAGCGATCAATGAAACCCTATGGGGAAAATCAAACTCCGACATGGTACAAGTTGCAAGATCACCCAGCTAGCCTATGATGGGTTGTCACTAGATAGGCTTAACTGTCAACTTTCCCATGGCTGCGTCATTCTCAGCCCGAGCTACACTCAAGAGTACACAATCAATGAAGCGCTAAGGGGAAAGTAGAAATCCTGCTTCATACAAGTTGCCGAGTAAGCGATCAATGAAACCCTATGGTGAAAATCAAACTCCGGCATGATACAAGTTGCAAGATCACCCAGCTAGCCTATTATGGGTTGTCACTAGATAGGCTTAACTGTCAACTTTCCCATGGCAGCGACCTTCTCAGCCCGTGCTACACTCACGAGTGAGCGATCAATGAAACCCTATGGGGAAAATCAAACTCCGACATGGTACAAGTTGCAAGATCACCCAGCTAGCCTATGATGGGCTGTCACTAGATAGGCTTAACTGTCAACTTTCCCATGGCTGCGACCTTCTCAGCCCGAGCTACACTCAAGAGTACACGATCAATGAAGCGCTAAGGGGAAAGTAGAAATCCTGCTTCATACAAGTTGCCGAGTAAGCGGTCAATGAAACCCTATGGTGAAAATCAAACTCCGGCATGATACAAGTTGCAAGATCACCCAGCTAACCTATGATGGGTTGTCACTAGATAGGCTTAACTGTCAACTTTCCCATGGCAGCGACCTTCTCAGCCCGTGCTACACTCACGAGTAAGCGATCAATGAAACCCTATGGGGAAAATCAAACTCCGACATGGTACAAGTTGCAAGATCACCCAGCTAGCCTATGATGGGCTGTCACTAGATAGGCTTAACTGTCAACTTTCCCATGGCTGCGACCTTCTCAGCCCGAGCTACACTCAAGAGTACACGATCAATGAAACCCTATGGGGAAAATCAAACTCCGACATGGTACAAGTTGCAAGATCACCCAGCTAGCCTATGATGGGTTGTCACTAGATAGGCTTAACTGTCAACTTTCCCATGGCTGCGTCATTCTCAGCCCGAGCTACACTCAAGAGTACACAATCAATGAAGCGCTAAGGGGAAAGTAGAAATCCTGCTCCATACAAGTTGCCGAGTAAGCGATCAATGAAACCCTATGGTGAAAATCAAACTCCGGCATGATACAAGTTGCAAGATCACCCAGCTAGCCTATGATGGGTTGTCACTAGATAGGCTTAACTGTCAACTTTTCCATGGCAGCGACCTTCTCAGCCCGTGCTACACTCACGAGTAAGCGATCAATGAAACCCTATGGGGAAAATCAAACTCCGACATGGTACAAGTTGCAAGATCAACCAGCTAGCCTATGATGGGCTGTCACTAGATAGGCTTAACTGTCAACTTTCCCATGGCTGCGTCATTCTCAGCCCGAGCTACACTCAAGAGTACACGATCAATGAAGCGCTAAGGGGAAAGTAGAAATCCTGCTTCATACAAGTTGCCGAGTAAGCGATCAATGAAACCCTAGGGTGAAAATCAAACTCCGGCATGATACAAGTTGCAAGATCACCCAGCTAGCCTATGATGGGTTGTCACTAGATAGGCTTAACTGTCAACTTTCCCATGGCAGCGACCTTCTCAGCCCGTGCTACACTCACGAGTAAGCGATCAATGAAACCCTATGGGGAAAATCAAACTCCGACATGGTACAAGTTGCAAGATCACCCAGCTAGCCTATGATGGGCTGTCACTAGATAGGCTTAACTGTCAACTTTCCCATGGCTGCGACCTTCTCAGCCCGAGCTACACTCAAGAGTACACGATCAATGAAACCCTATGGGGAAAATCAAACTCCGACATGGTACAAGTTGCAAGATCACCCAGCTAGCCTATGATGGGCTGTCACTAGATAGGCTTAACTGTCAACTTTCCCATGGCTGCGTCATTCTCAGCCCGAGCTATACTCAAGAGTACACGATCAATGAAGCGCTAAGGGGAAAGTAGAAATCCTGCTTCATACAAGTTGCCGAGTAAGCGGTCAATGAAACCCTATGGTGAAAATCAAACTCCGGCATGATACAAGTTGCAAGATCACCCAGCTAGCCTATGATGGGTTGTCACTAGATAGGCTTAACTGTCAACTTTCCCATGGCAGCGACCTTCTCAGCCCGTGCTACACTCACGAGTAAGCGATCAATGAAACCCTATGGGGAAAATCAAACTCCGACATGGTACAAGTTGCAAGATCACCCAGCTAGCCTATGATGGGCTGTCACTAGATAGGCTTAACTGTCAACTTTCCCATGGCTGCGACCTTCTCAGCCCGAGCTACACTCAAGAGTACACGATCAATGAAACCCTATGGGGAAAATCAAACTCCGACATGGTACAAGTTGCAAGATCACCCAGCTAGCCTATGATGGGCTGTCACTAGATAGGCTTAACTGTCAACTTTCCCATGGCTGCGTCATTCTCAGCCCGAGCTATACTCAAGAGTACACGATCAATGAAGCGCTAAGGGGAAAGTAGAAATCCTGCTTCATACAAGTTGCCGAGTAAGCGGTCAATGAAACCCTATGGTGAAAATCAAACTCCGGCATGATACAAGTTGCAAGATCACCCAGCTAGCCTATGATGGGTTGTCACTAGATAGGCTTAACTGTCAACTTTCCCATGGCAGCGACGTTCTCAGCCCGTGCTACACTCACGAGTAAGCGATCAATGAAACCCTATGGGGAAAATCAAACTCCGACATGGTACAAGTTGCAAGATCACCCAGCTAGCCTATGATGGGCTGTCACTAGATAGGCTTAACTGTCAACTTTCCCATGGCTGCGTCATTCTCAGCCCGAGCTACACTCAAGAGTACACAATCAATGAAGCGCTAAGGGGAAAGTAGAAATCCTGCTTCATACAAGTTGCCGAGTAAGCGATCAATGAAACCCTATGGTGAAAATCAAACTCCGGCATGATGCAAGTTGCAAGATCACCCAGCTAGCCTATTATGGGTTGTCACTAGATAGGCTTAACTGTCAACTTTCCCATGGCAGCGACCTTCTCAGCCCGTGCTACACTCACGAGTAAGCGATCAATGAAACCCTATGGGGAAAATCAAACTCCGACATGGTACAAGTTGCAAGATCACCCAGCTAGCCTATGATGGGTTGTCACTAGATAGGCTTAACTGTCAACTTTCCCATGGCTGCGTCATTCTCAGCCCGAGCTACACTCAAGAGTACACAATCAATGAAGCGCTAAGGGGAAAGTAGAAATCCTGCTTCATACAAGTTGCCGAGTAAGCGATCAATGAAACCCTATGGTGAAAATCAAACTCCGGCATGATACAAGTTGCAAGATCACCCAGCTAGCCTATTATGGGTTGTCACTAGATAGGCTTAACTGTCAACTTTCCCATGGCAGCGACCTTCTCAGCCCGTGCTACACTCACGAGTAAGCGATCAATGAAACCCTATGGGGAAAATCAAACTCCGACATGGTACAAGTTGCAAGATCACCCAGCTAGCCTATGATGGGCTGTCACTAGATAGGCTTAACTGTCAACTTTCCCATGGCTGCGACCTTCTCAGCCCGAGCTACACTCAAGAGTACACGATCAATGAAACCCTATGGGGAAAATCAAACTCCGACATGGTACAAGTTGCAAGATCACCCAGCTAGCCTATGATGGGCTGTCACTAGATAGGCTTAACTGTCAACTTTCCCATGGCTGCGTCATTCTCAGACCGAGCTATACTCAAGAGTACACGATCAATGAAGCGCTAAGGGGAAAGTAGAAATCCTGCTTCATACAAGTTGCCGAGTAAGCGGTCAATGAAACCCTATGGTGAAAATCAAACTCCGGCATGATACAAGTTGCAAGATCACCCAGCTAGCCTATGATGGGTTGTCACTAGATAGGCTTAACTGTCAACTTTCCCATGGCAGCGACCTTCTCAGCCCGTGCTACACTCACGAGTAAGCGATCAATGAAACCCTATGGGGAAAATCAAACTCCGACATGGTACAAGTTGCAAGATCACCCAGCTAGCCTATGATGGGCTGTCACTAGATAGGCTTAACTGTCAACTTTCCCATGGCTGCGACCTTCTCAGCCCGAGCTACACTCAAGAGTACACGATCAATGAAACCCTATGGGGAAAATCAAACTCCGACATGGTACAAGTTGCAAGATCACCCAGCTAGCCTATGATGGGCTGTCACTAGATAGGCTTAACTGTCAACTTTCCCATGGCTGCGTCATTCTCAGCCCGAGCTATACTCAAGAGTACACGATCAATGAAGCGCTAAGGGGAAAGTAGAAATCCTGCTTCATACAAGTTGCCGAGTAAGCGGTCAATGAAACCCTATGGTGAAAATCAAACTCCGGCATGATACAAGTTGCAAGATCACCCAGCTAGCCTATGATGGGTTGTCACTAGATAGGCTTAACTGTCAACTTTCCCATGGCAGCGACCTTCTCAGCCCGTGCTACACTCACGAGTAAGCGATCAATGAAACCCTATGGGGAAAATCAAACTCCGACATGGTACAAGTTGCAAGATCACCCAGCTAGCCTATGATGGGCTGTCACTAGATAGGCTTAACTGTCAACTTTCCCATGGCTGCGACCTTCTCAGCCCGAGCTACACTCAAGAGTACACGATCAATGAAACCCTATGGGGAAAATCAAACTCCGACATGGTACAAGTTGCAAGATCACCCAGCTAGCCTATGATGGGCTGTCACTAGATAGGCTTAACTGTCAACTTTCCCATGGCTGCGTCATTCTCAGCCCGAGCTATACTCAAGAGTACACGATCAATGAAGCGCTAAGGGGAAAGTAGAAATCCTGCTTCATACAAGTTGCCGAGTAAGCGGTCAATGAAACCCTATGGTGAAAATCAAACTCCGGCATGATACAAGTTGCAAGATCACCCAGCTAGCCTATGATGGGTTGTCACTAGATAGGCTTAACTGTCAACTTTCCCATGGCAGCGACGTTCTCAGCCCGTGCTACACTCACGAGTAAGCGATCAATGAAACCCTATGGGGAAAATCAAACTCCGACATGGTACAAGTTGCAAGATCACCCAGCTAGCCTATGATGGGCTGTCACTAGATAGGCTTAACTGTCAACTTTCCCATGGCTGCGTCATTCTCAGCCCGAGCTACACTCAAGAGTACACAATCAATGAAGCGCTAAGGGGAAAGTAGAAATCCTGCTTCATACAAGTTGCCGAGTAAGCGATCAATGAAACCCTATGGTGAAAATCAAACTCCGGCATGATGCAAGTTGCAAGATCACCCAGCTAGCCTATTATGGGTTGTCACTAGATAGGCTTAACTGTCAACTTTCCCATGGCAGCGACCTTCTCAGCCCGTGCTACACTCACGAGTAAGCGATCAATGAAACCCTATGGGGAAAATCAAACTCCGACATGGTACAAGTTGCAAGATCACCCAGCTAGCCTATGATGGGTTGTCACTAGATAGGCTTAACTGTCAACTTTCCCATGGCTGCGTCATTCTCAGCCCGAGCTACACTCAAGAGTACACAATCAATGAAGCGCTAAGGGGAAAGTAGAAATCCTGCTTCATACAAGTTGCCGAGTAAGCGATCAATGAAACCCTATGGTGAAAATCAAACTCCGGCATGATACAAGTTGCAAGATCACCCAGCTAGCCTATTATGGGTTGTCACTAGATAGGCTTAACTGTCAACTTTCCCATGGCAGCGACCTTCTCAGCCCGTGCTACACTCACGAGTAAGCGATCAATGAAACCCTATGGGGAAAATCAAACTCCGACATGGTACAAGTTGCAAGATCACCCAGCTAGCCTATGATGGGCTGTCACTAGATAGGCTTAACTGTCAACTTTCCCATGGCTGCGACCTTCTCAGCCCGAGCTACACTCAAGAGTACACGATCAATGAAACCCTATGGGGAAAATCAAACTCCGACATGGTACAAGTTGCAAGATCACCCAGCTAGCCTATGATGGGCTGTCACTAGATAGGCTTAACTGTCAACTTTCCCATGGCTGCGTCATTCTCAGACCGAGCTATACTCAAGAGTACACGATCAATGAAGCGCTAAGGGGAAAGTAGAAATCCTGCTTCATACAAGTTGCCGAGTAAGCGGTCAATGAAACCCTATGGTGAAAATCAAACTCCGGCATGATACAAGTTGCAAGATCACCCAGCTAGCCTATGATGGGTTGTCACTAGATAGGCTTAACTGTCAACTTTCCCATGGCAGCGACCTTCTCAGCCCGTGCTACACTCACGAGTAAGCGATCAATGAAACCCTATGGGGAAAATCAAACTCCGACATGGTACAAGTTGCAAGATCACCCAGCTAGCCTATGATGGGCTGTCACTAGATAGGCTTAACTGTCAACTTTCCCATGGCTGCGACCTTCTCAGCCCGAGCTACACTCAAGAGTACACGATCAATGAAACCCTATGGGGAAAATCAAACTCCGACATGGTACAAGTTGCAAGATCACCCAGCTAGCCTATGATGGGCTGTCACTAGACAGGCTTAACTGTCAACTTTCCCATGGCTGCGTCATTCTCAGCCCGAGCTACACTCAAGAGTAGACGATTAATGAAGCGCTAAGGGGAAAGTAGAAATCCTGCTTCATACAAGTTGCCGAGTAAGCGATCAATGAAACCCTATGGTGAAAATCAAACTCCGGCATGATACAAGTTGCAAGATCACCCAGCTAGCCTATGATGGGTTGTCACTAGATAGGCTTAACTGTCAACTTTCCCATGGCAGCGACCTTCTCAGCCCGTGCTACACTCACGAGTAAGCGATCAATGAAACCCTATGGGGAAAATCAAACTCCGACATGGTACAAGTTGCAAGATCACCCAGCTAGCCTATGATGGGCTGTCACTAGATAGGCTTAACTGTCAACTTTCCAATGGCTGCGACCTTCTCAGCCCGAGCTACACTCAAGAGTACACGATCAATGAAACCCTATGGGGAAAATCAAACTCCGACATGGTACAAGTTGCAAGATCACCCAGCTAGCCTATGATGGGCTGTCACTAGATAGGCTTAACTGTCAACTTTCCCATGGCTGCGTCATTCTCAGCCCGAGCTATACTCAAGAGTACACGATCAATGAAGCGCTAAGGGGAAAGTAGAAATCCTGATTCATACAAGTTGCCGAGTAAGCGGTCAATGAAACCCTATGGTGAAAATCAAACTCCGGCATGATACAAGTTGCAAGATCACCCAGCTAGCCTATGATGGGTTGTCACTAGATAGGCTTAACTGTCAACTTTCCCATGGCAGCGACCTTCTCAGCCCGTGCTACACTCACGAGTAAGCGATCAATGAAACCCTATGGGGAAAATCAAACTCCGACATGGTACAAGTTGCAAGATCACCCAGCTAGCCTATGATGGGCTGTCACTAGATAGGCTTAACTGTCAACTTTCCCATGGCTGCGACCTTCTCAGCCCGAGCTACACTCAAGAGTACACGATCAATGAAACCCTATGGGGAAAATCAAACTCCGACATGGTACAAGTTGCAAGATCACCCAGCTAGCCTATGATGGGTTGTCACTAGATAGGCTTAACTGTCAACTTTCCCATGGCTGCGTCATTCTCAGCCCGAGCTACACTCAAGAGTACACAATCAATGAAGCGCTAAGGGGAAAGTAGAAATCCTGCTTCATACAAGTTGCCGAGTAAGCGATCAATGAAACCCTATGGTGAAAATCAAACTCCGACATGGTACAAGTTGCAAGATCACCCAGCTAGCCTATGATGGGTTGTCACTAGATAGGCTTAACTGTCAACCTTCCCATGGCTGCGTCATTCTCAGCCGGAGCTACACTCAAAAGTACACAATCAATGAAGCGCTAAGGGGAAAGTAGAAATCCTGCTTCATACAAGTTGCCTAGTAAGCGATCAATGAAACCCTATGGTGAAAATCAAACTCCGGCATGATACAAGTTGCAAGATCACCCAGCTAGCCTATGATGGGTTGTCACTAGATAGGCTTAACTGTCAACTTTCCCATGGCAGCGACCTTCTCAGCCCGTGCTACACTCACGAGTAAGCGATCAATGAAACCCTATGGGGAAAATCAAACTCCGACATGGTACAAGTTGCAAGATCACCCAGCTAGCCTATGATGGGCTGTCACTAGATAGGCTTAACTGTCAACTTTCCCATGGCTGCGACCTTCTCAGCCCGAGCTACACTCAAGAGTACACGATCAATGAAACCCTATGGGGAAAATCAAACTCCGACATGGTACAAATTGCAAGATCACCCAGCTAGCCTATGATGGGCTGTCACTAGATAGGCTTAACTGTCAACTTTCCCATGGCTGCGTCATTCTCAGCCCGAGCTATACTCAAGAGTACACGATCAATGAAGCGCTAAGGGGAAAGTAGAAATCCTGCTTCATACAAGTTGCCGAGTAAGCGATCAATGAAACCCTATGGTGAAAATCAAACTCCGGCATGATACAAGTTGCAAGATCACCCAGCTAGCCTATTATGGGTTGTCACTAGATAGGCTTAACTGTCAACTTTCCCATGGCAGCGACCTTCTCAGCCCGTGCTACACTCACGAGTAAGCGATCAATGAAACCCTATGGGGAAAATCAAACTCCGACATGGTACAAGTTGCAAGATCACCCAGCTAGCCTATGATGGGCTGTCACTAGATAGGCTTAACTGTCAACTTTCCCATGGCTGCGACCTTCTCAGCCCGAGCTACACTCAAGAGTACACGATCAATGAAACCCTATGGGGAAAATCAAACTCCGACATGGTACAAGTTGCAAGATCACCCAGCTAGCCTATGATGGGCTGTCACTAGACAGGCTTAACTGTCAACTTTCCCATGGCTGCGTCATTCTCAGCCCGAGCTACACTCAAGAGTAGACGATTAATGAAGCGCTAAGGGGAAAGTAGAAATCCTGCTTCATACAAGTTGCCGAGTAAGCGATCAATGAAACCCTATGGTAAAAATCAAACTCCGGCATGATACAAGTTGCAAGATCACCCAGCTAGCCTATGATGGGTTGTCACTAGATAGGCTTAACTGTCAACTTTCCCATGGCAGCGACCTTCTCAGCCCGTGCTGCACTCACGAGTAAGCGATCAATGAAACCCTATGGGGAAAATCAAACTCCGACATGGTACAAGTTGCAAGATCACCCAGCTAGCCTATGATGGGTTGTCACTAGATAGGCTTAACTGTCAACTTTCCCATGGCTGCGTCATTCTCAGCCCGAGCTACACTCAAGAGTACACAATCAATGAAGCGCTAAGGGGAAAGTAGAAATCCTGCTTCATACAAGTTGCCGAGTAAGCGATCAATGAAACCCTATGGTGAAAATCAAACTCCGGCATGATACAAGTTGCAAGATCACCCAGCTAGCCTATTATGGGTTGTCACTAGATAGGCTTAACTGTCAACTTTCCCATGGCAGCGACCTTCTCAGCCCGTGCTACACTCACGAGTGAGCGATCAATGAAACCCTATGGGGAAAATCAAACTCCGACATGGTACAAGTTGCAAGATCACCCAGCTAGCCTATGATGGGCTGTCACTAGATAGGCTTAACTGTCAACTTTCCCATGGCTGCGACCTTCTCAGCCCGAGCTACACTCAAGAGTACACGATCAATGAAGCGCTAAGGGGAAAGTAGAAATCCTGCTTCATACAAGTTGCCGAGTAAGCGGTCAATGAAACCCTATGGTGAAAATCAAACTCCGGCATGATACAAGTTGCAAGATCACCCAGCTAACCTATGATGGGTTGTCACTAGATAGGCTTAACTGTCAACTTTCCCATGGCAGCGACCTTCTCAGCCCGTGCTACACTCACGAGTAAGCGATCAATGAAACCCTATGGGGAAAATCAAACTCCGACATGGTACAAGTTGCAAGATCACCCAGCTAGCCTATGATGGGCTGTCACTAGATAGGCTTAACTGTCAACTTTCCCATGGCTGCGACCTTCTCAGCCCGAGCTATACTCAAGAGTACAAGATCAATGAAGCGCTAAGGGGAAAGTAGAAATCCTGCTTCATACAAGTTGCCGAGTAAGCGGTCAATGAAACCCTATGGTGAAAATCAAACTCCGGCATGATACAAGTTGCAAGATCACCCAGCTAGCCTATGATGGGTTGTCACTAGATAGGCTTAACTGTCAACTTTCCCATGGCAGCGACGTTCTCAGCCCGTGCTACACTCACGAGTAAGCGATCAATGAAACCCTATGGGGAAAATCAAACTCCGACATGGTACAAGTTGCAAGATCACCCAGCTAGCCTATGATGGGCTGTCACTAGATAGGCTTAACTGTCAACTTTCCCATGGCTGCGTCATTCTCAGCCCGAGCTACACTCAAGAGTACACAATCAATGAAGCGCTAAGGGGAAAGTAGAAATCCTGCTTCATACAAGTTGCCGAGTAAGCGATCAATGAAACCCTATGGTGAAAATCAAACTCCGGCATGATGCAAGTTGCAAGATCACCCAGCTAGCCTATTATGGGTTGTCACTAGATAGGCTTAACTGTCAACTTTCCCATGGCAGCGACCTTCTCAGCCCGTGCTACACTCACGAGTAAGCGATCAATGAAACCCTATGGGGAAAATCAAACTCCGACATGGTACAAGTTGCAAGATCACCCAGCTAGCCTATGATGGGCTGTCACTAGATAGGCTTAACTGTCAACTTTCCCATGGCTGCGTCATTCTCAGCCCGAGCTATACTCAAGAGTACACGATCAATGAAGCGCTAAGGGGAAAGTAGAAATCCTGCTTCATACAAGTTGCCGAGTAAGCGGTCAATGAAACCCTATGGTGAAAATCAAACTCCGGCATGATACAAGTTGCAAGATCACCCAGCTAGCCTATGATGGGTTGTCACTAGATAGGCTTAACTGTCAACTTTCCCATGGCAGCGACCTTCTCAGCCCGTGCTACACTCACGAGTAAGCGATCAATGAAACCCTATGGGGAAAATCAAACTCCGACATGGTACAAGTTGCAAGATCACCCAGCTAGCCTATGATGGGCTGTCACTAGATAGGCTTAACTGTCAACTTTCCCATGGCTGCGACCTTCTCAGCCCGAGCTACACTCAAGAGTACACGATCAATGAAACCCTATGGGGAAAATCAAACTCCGACATGGTACAAGTTGCAAGATCACCCAGCTAGCCTATGATGGGTTGTCACTAGATAGGCTTAACTGTCAACTTTCCCATGGCTGCGTCATTCTCAGCCCGAGCTACACTCAAGAGTACACAATCAATGAAGCGCTAAGGGGAAAGTAGAAATCCTGCTTCATACAAGTTGCCGAGTAAGCGATCAATGAAACCCTATGGTGAAAATCAAACTCCGACATGGTACAAGTTGCAAGATCACCCAGCTAGCCTATGATGGGTTGTCACTAGATAGGCTTAACTGTCAACCTTCCCATGGCTGCGTCATTCTCAGCCGGAGCTACACTCAAAAGTACACAATCAATGAAGCGCTAAGGGGGAAAGTAGAAATCCTGCTTCATACAAGTTGCCTAGTAAGCGATCAATGAAACCCTATGGTGAAAATCAAACTCCGGCATGATACAAGTTGCAAGATCACCCAGCTAGCCTATTGATGGGTTGTCACTAGATAGGCTTAACTGTCAACTTTCCCATGGCAGCGACCTTCTCAGCCCGTGCTACACTCACGAGTAAGCGATCAATGAAACCCTATGGGGAAAATCAAACTCCGACATGGTACAAGTTGCAAGATCACCCAGCTAGCCTATGATGGGCTGTCACTAGATAGGCTTAACTGTCAACTTTCCCATGGCTGCGACCTTCTCAGCCCGAGCTACACTCAAGAGTACACGATCAATGAAACCCTATGGGGAAAATCAAACTCCGACATGGTACAAATTGCAAGATCACCCAGCTAGCCTATGATGGGCTGTCACTAGATAGGCTTAACTGTCAACTTTCCCATGGGCTGCGTCATTCTCAGCCCGAGCTATACTCAAGAGTACACGATCAATGAAGCGCTAAGGGGAAAGTAGAAATCCTGCTTCATACAAGTTGCCGAGTAAGCGATCAATGAAACCCTATGGTGAAAATCAAACTCCGGCATGATACAAGTTGCAAGATCACCCAGCTAGCCTATTATGGGTTGTCACTAGATAGGCTTAACTGTCAACTTTCCCATGGCAGCGACCTTCTCAGCCCGTGCTACACTCACGAGTAAGCGATCAATGAAACCCTATGGGGAAAATCAAACTCCGACATGGTACAAGTTGCAAGATCACCCAGCTAGCCTATGATGGGCTGTCACTAGATAGGCTTAACTGTCAACTTTCCCATGGCTGCGACCTTCTCAGCCCGAGCTACACTCAAGAGTACACGATCAATGAAACCCTATGGGGGAAAATCAAACTCCGACATGGTACAAGTTGCAAGATCACCCAGCTAGCCTATGATGGGCTGTCACTAGATAGGCTTAACTGTCAACTTTCCCATGGCTGCGACCTTCTCAGCCCGAGCTACACTCAAGAGTACACGATCAATGAAGCGCTAAGGGGAAAGTAGAAATCCTGCTTCATACAAGTTGCCGAGTAAGCGGTCAATGAAACCCTATGGTGAAAATCAAACTCCGGCATGATACAAGTTGCAAGATCACCCAGCTAACCTATGATGGGTTGTCACTAGATAGGCTTAACTGTCAACTTTCCCATGGCAGCGACCTTCTCAGCCCGTGCTACACTCACGAGTAAGCGATCAATGAAACCCTATGGGGAAAATCAAACTCCGACATGGTACAAGTTGCAAGATCACCCAGCTAGCCTATGATGGGCTGTCACTAGATAGGCTTAACTGTCAACTTTCCCATGGCTGCGACCTTCTCAGCCCGAGCTACACTCAAGAGTACACGATCAATGAAACCCTATGGGGAAAATCAAACTCCGACATGGTACAAGTTGCAAGATCACCCAGCTAGCCTATGATGGGTTGTCACTAGATAGGCTTAACTGTCAACTTTCCCATGGCTGCGTCATTCTCAGCCCGAGCTACACTCAAGAGTACACAATCAATGAAGCGCTAAGGGGAAAGTAGAAATCCTGCTCCATACAAGTTGCCGAGTAAGCGATCAATGAAAACCCTATGGTGAAAATCAAACTCCGGCATGATACAAGTTGCAAGATCACCCAGCTAGCCTATGATGGGTTGTCACTAGATAGGCTTAACTGTCAACTTTTCCATGGCAGCGACTTTCTCAGCCCGTGCTACACTCACGAGTAAGCGATCAATGAAACCCTATGGGGAAAATCAAACTCCGACATGGTACAAGTTGCAAGATCACCCAGCTAGCCTATGATGGGCTGTCACTAGATAGGCTTAACTGTCAACTTTCCCATGGCTGCGTCATTCTCAGCCCGAGCTACACTCAAGAGTACACGATCAATGAAGCGCTAAGGGGAAAGTAGAAATCCTGCTTCATACAAGTTGCCGAGTAAGCGATCAATGAAACCCTAGGGTGAAAATCAAAACTCCGGCATGATACAAGTTGCAAGATCACCCAGCTAGCCTATGATGGGTTGTCACTAGATAGGCTTAACTGTCAACTTTCCCATGGCAGCGACCTTCTCAGCCCGTGCTACACTCACGAGTAAGCGATCAATGAAACCCTATGGGGGAAAATCAAACTCCGACATGGTACAAGTTGCAAGATCACCCAGCTAGCCTATGATGGGCTGTCACTAGATAGGCTTAACTGTCAACTTTCCCATGGCTGCGACCTTCTCAGCCCGAGCTACACTCAAGAGTACACGATCAATGAAACCCTATGGGGAAAATCAAACTCCGACATGGTACAAGTTGCAAGATCACCCAGCTAGCCTATGATGGGCTGTCACTAGATAGGCTTAACTGTCAACTTTCCCATGGCTGCGTCATTCTCAGCCCGAGCTATACTCAAGAGTACACGATCAATGAAGCGCTAAGGGGAAAGTAGAAATCCTGCTTCATACAAGTTGCCGAGTAAGCGGTCAATGAAACCCTATGGTGAAAATCAAACTCCGGCATGATACAAGTTGCAAGATCACCCAGCTAGCCTATGATGGGGTTGTCACTAGATAGGCTTAACTGTCAACTTTTCCCATGGCAGCGACCTTCTCAGCCCGTGCTACACTCACGAGTAAGCGATCAATGAAACCCTATGGGGAAAATCAAACTCCGACATGGTACAAGTTGCAAGATCACCCAGCTAGCCTATGATGGGCTGTCACTAGATAGGCTTAACTGTCAACTTTCCCATGGCTGCGACCTTCTCAGCCCGAGCTACACTCAAGAGTACACGATCAATGAAACCCTATGGGGAAAATCAAACTCCGACATGGTACAAGTTGCAAGATCACCCAGCTAGCCTATGATGGGCTGTCACTAGATAGGCTTAACTGTCAACTTTCCCATGGCTGCGTCATTCTCAGCCCGAGCTATACTCAAGAGTACACGATCAATGAAGCGCTAAGGGGAAAGTAGAAATCCTGCTTCATACAAGTTTGCCGAGTAAGCGGTCAATGAAACCCTATGGTGAAAATCAAACTCCGGCATGATACAAGTTGCAAGATCACCCAGCTAGCCTATGATGGGTTGTCACTAGATAGGCTTAACTGTCAACTTTCCCATGGCAGCGACGTTCTCAGCCCGTGCTACACTCACGAGTAAGCGATCAATGAAACCCTATGGGGAAAATCAAACTCCGACATGGTACAAGTTGCAAGATCACCCAGCTAGCCTATGATGGGCTGTCACTAGATAGGCTTAACTGTCAACTTTCCCATGGCTGCGTCATTCTCAGCCCGAGCTACACTCAAGAGTACACGATCAATGAAGCGCTAAGGGGAAAGTAGAAAATCCTGCTTCATACAAGTTGCCGAGTAAGCGATCAATGAAACCCTATGGTGAAAATCAAACTCCGGCATGATACAAGTTGCAAGATCACCCAGCTAGCCTATGATGGGTTGTCACTAGATAGGCTTAACTGTCAACTTTCCCATGGCAGCGACCTTCTCAGCCCGTGCTACACTCACGAGTAAGCGATCAATGAAACCCTATGGGGAAAATCAAACTCCGACATGGTACAAGTTGCAAGATCACCCAGCTAGCCTATGATGGGCTGTCACTAGATAGGCTTAACTGTCAACTTTCCCATGGCTGCGTCATTCTCAGCCCGAGCTACACTCAAGAGTACACGATCAATGAAGCGCTAAGGGGAAAGTAGAAATCCTGCTTCATACAAGTTGCCGAGTAAGCGATCAATGAAACCCTATGGTGAAAATCAAACTCCGGCATGATACAAGTTGCAAGATCACCCAGCTAGCCTATGATGGGTTGTCACTAGATAGGCTTAACTGTCAACTTTCCCATGGCAGCGACCTTCTCAGCCCGTGCTACACTCACGAGTAAGCGATCAATGAAACCCTATGGGGAAAATCAAACTCCGACATGGTACAAGTTGCAAGATCACCCAGCTAGCCTATGATGGGTTGTCACTAGATAGGCTTAACTGTCAACCTTCCCATGGCTGCGTCATTCTCAGCCCGAGCTACACTCAAGAGTACACAATCAATGAAGCGCTAAGGGGAAAGTAGAAATCCTGCTTCATACAAGTTGCCGAGTAAGCGATCAATGAAACCCTATGGTGAAAATCAAACTCCGGCATGATACAAGTTGCAAGATCACCCAGCTAGCCTATGATGGGTTGTCACTAGATAGGCTTAACTGTCAACTTTCCCATGGCAGCGACCTTCTCAGCCCGTGCTACACTCACGAGTAAGCGATCAATGAAACCCTATGGGGAAAATCAAACTCCGACATGGTACAAGTTGCAAGATCACCCAGCTAGCCTATGATGGGCTGTCACTAGATAGGCTTAACTGTCAACTTTCCCATGGCTGCGTCATTCTCAGCCCGAGCTACACTCAAGAGTACACGATCAATGAAGCGCTAAGGGGAAAGTAGAAATCCTGCTTCATACAAGTTGCCGAGTAAGCGATCAATGAAACCCTATGGTGAAAATCAAACTCCGGCATGATACAAGTTGCAAGATCACCCAGCTAGCCTATGATGGGTTGTCACTTGATAGGCTTAACTGTCAACTTTCCCATGGCAGCGACCTTCTCAGCCGTGCTACACTCACGAGTAAGCGATCAATGAAAACCCTATGGGGAAAATCAAACTCCGACATGGTACAAGTTGCAAGATCACCCAGCTAGCCTATGATGGGCTGTCACTAGATAGGCTTAACTGTCAACTTTCCCATGGCTGCGACCTTCTCAGCCCGAGCTACACTCAAGAGTACACGATCAATGAAACCCTATGGGGAAAATCAAACTCCGACATGGTACAAGTTGCAAGATCACCCAGCTAGCCTATGATGGGCTGTCACTAGATAGGCTTAACTGTCAACTTTCCCATGGCTGCGTCATTCTCAGCCCGAGCTATACTCAAGAGTACACGATCAATGAAGCGCTAAGGGGAAAGTAGAAATCCTGCTTCATACAAGTTGCCGAGTAAGCGGTCAATGAAACCCTATGGTGAAAATCAAACTCCGGCATGATACAAGTTGCAAGATCACCCAGCTAGCCTATGATGGGTTGTCACTAGATAGGCTTAACTGTCAACTTTCCCATGGCAGCGACCTTCTCAGCCCGTGCTACACTCACGAGTAAGCGATCAATGAAACCCTATGGGGGAAAATCAAACTCCGACATGGTACAAGTTGCAAGATCACCCAGCTAGCCTATGATGGGCTGTCACTAGATAGGCTTAACTGTCAACTTTCCCATGGCTGCGACCTTCTCAGCCCGGAGCTACACTCAAGAGTACACGATCAATGAAACCCTATGGGGAAAATCAAACTCCGACATGGTACAAGTTGCAAGATCACCCAGCTAGCCTATGATGGGCTGTCACTAGATAGGCTTAACTGTCAACTTTCCCATGGCTGCGTCATTCTCAGCCCGAGCTACACTCAAGAGTACACGATCAATGAAGCGCTAAGGGGAAAGTAGAAATCCTGCTTCATACAAGTTGCCGAGTAAGCGATCAATGAAACCCTATGGTGAAAATCAAACTCCGGCATGATACAAGTTGCAAGATCACCCAGCTAGCCTATGATGGGTTGTCACTAGATAGGCTTAACTGTCAACTTTCCCCATGGCAGCGACCTTCTCAGCCCGTGCTACACTCACGAGTAAGCGATCAATGAAACCCTATGGGGGAAAATCAAACTCCGACATGGTACAAGTTGCAAGATCACCCAGCTAGCCTATGATGGGCTGTCACTAGATAGGCTTAACTGTCAACTTTCCCATGGCTGCGACCTTCTCAGCCCGAGCTACACTCAAGAGTACACGATCAATGAAACCCTATGGGGAAAATCAAACTCCGACATGGTACAAGTTGCAAGATCACCCAGCTAGCCTATGATGGGCTGTCACTAGATAGGGCTTAACTGTCCAACTTTCCCATGGCTGCGTCATTCTCAGCCCGAGCTATACTCAAGAGTACACGATCAATGAAGCGCTAAGGGGGAAAGTAGAAATCCTGCTTCATACAAGTTGCCGAGTAAGCGGTCAATGAAACCCTATGGTGAAAATCAAACTCCGGCATGATACAAGTTGCAAGATCACCCAGCTAGCCTATGATGGGTTGTCACTAGATAGGCTTAACTGTCTACTTTCCATGGCAGCGACCTTCTCAGCCCGTGCTACACTCACGAGTAAGCGATCAATGAAACCCTATGGGGGAAAATCAAACTCCGACATGGTACAAGTTGCAAGATCACCCAGCTAGCCTATGATGGGCTGTCACTAGATAGGCTTAACTGTCAACTTTCCCATGGCTGCGACCTTCTCAGCCCGAGCTACACTCAAGAGTACACGATCAATGAAAACCCTATGGGGAAAATCAAACTCCGACATGGTACAAGTTGCAAGATCACCCAGCTAGCCTATGATGGGCTGTCACTAGATAGGCTTAACTGTCAACTTTCCCATGGCTGCGTCATTCTCAGCCCGAGCTATACTCAAGAGTACACGATCAATGAAGCGCTAAGGGGAAAGTAGAAATCCTGCTTCATACAAGTTGCCGAGTAAGCGGTCAATGAAACCCTATGGTGAAAATCAAACTCCGGCATGATACAAGTTGCAAGATCACCCAGCTAGCCTATGATGGGTTGTCACTAGATAGGCTTAACTGTCAACTTTCCCATGGCAGCGACGTTCTCAGCCCGTGCTACACTCACGAGTAAGCGATCAATGAAACCCTATGGGGAAAATCAAACTCCGACATGGTACAAGTTGCAAGATCACCCAGCTAGCCTATGATGGGCTGTCACTAGATAGGCTTAACTGTCAACTTTCCCATGGCTGCGTCATTCTCAGCCCGAGCTACACTCAAGAGTACACAATCAATGAAGCGCTAAGGGGGAAAGTAGAAATCCTGCTTCATACAAGTTGCCGAGTAAGCGATCAATGAAACCCTATGGTGAAAATCAAACTCCGGCATGATACAAGTTGCAAGATCACCCAGCTAGCCTATTATGGGTTGTCACTAGATAGGCTTAACTGTCAACTTTCCCATGGCAGCGACCTTCTCAGCCCGTGCTACACTCACGAGTAAGCGATCAATGAAACCCTATGGGGAAAATCAAACTCCGACATGGTACAAGTTGCAAGATCACCCAGCTAGCCTATGATGGGCTGTCACTAGATAGGCTTAACTGTCAACTTTCCCATGGCTGCGACCTTCTCAGCCCGAGCTACACTCAAGAGTACACGATCAATGAAACCCTATGGGGAAAATCAAACTCCGACATGGTACAAGTTGCAAGATCACCCAGCTAGCCTATGATGGGTTGTCCCTAGATAGGCTTAACTGTCAACTTTCCCATGGCTGCGTCATTCTCAGCCCGAGCTACACTCAAGAGTACACAATCAATGAAGCGCTAAGGGGGAAAGTAGAAATCCTGCTTCATACAAGTTGCCGAGTAAGCGATCAATGAAACCCTATGGTGAAAATCAAACTCCGGCATGATACAAGTTGCAAGATCACCCAGCTAGCCTATTATGGGTTGTCACTAGATAGGCTTAACTGTCAACTTTCCCATGGCAGCGACCTTCTCAGCCCGTGCTACACTCACGAGTAAGCGATCAATGAAACCCTATGGGGAAAATCAAACTCCGACATGGTACAAGTTGCAAGATCACCCAGCTAGGCCTATGATGGGCTGTCACTAGATAGGCTTAACTGTCAACTTTTCCCATGGCTGCGACCTTCTCAGCCCGAGCTACACTCAAGAGTACACGATCAATGAAACCCTATGGGGAAAATCAAACTCCGACATGGTACAAGTTGCAAGATCACCCAGCTAGCCTATGATGGGCTGTCACTAGATAGGCTTAACTGTCAACTTTCCCATGGCTGCGTCATTCTCAGACCGAGCTATACTCAAGAGTACACGATCAATGAAGCGCTAAGGGGAAAGTAGAAATCCTGCTTCATACAAGTTGCCGAGTAAGCGGTCAATGAAACCCTATGGTGAAAATCAAACTCCGGCATGATACAAGTTGCAAGATCACCCAGCTAGCCTATGATGGGTTGTCACTAGATAGGCTTAACTGTCAACTTTCCCATGGCAGCGACCTTCTCAGCCCGTGCTACACTCACGAGTAAGCGATCAATGAAACCCTATGGGGAAAATCAAACTCCGACATGGTACAAGTTGCAAGATCACCCAGCTAGCCTATGATGGGCTGTCACTAGATAGGCTTAAATGTCAACTTTCCCATGGCTGCGACCTTCTCAGCCCGAGCTACACTCAAGAGTACACAATCAGTGAAGCGCTAAGGGGAAAGTAGAAATCCTGCTTCATACAAGTTGCCGAGTAAGCGATCAATGAAACCCTATGGTGAAAATCAAACTCCGGCATGATACAAGTTGCAAGATCACCCAGCTAGCCTATTATGGGTTGTCACTAGATAGGCTTAACTGTCAACTTTCCCATGGCAGCGACCTTCTCAGCCCGTGCTACACTCACGAGTAAGCGATCAATGAAACCCTATGGGGAAAATCAAACTCCGACATGGTACAAGTTGCAAGATCACCCAGCTAGCCTATGATGGGTTGTCACTAGATAGGCTTAACTGTCAACTTTCCCATGGCTGCGTCATTCTCAGCCCGAGCTACACTCAAGAGTACACAATCAATGAAGCGCTAAGGGGAAAGTAGAAATCCTGCTTCATACAAGTTGCCGAGTAAGCGATCAATGAAACCCTATGGTGAAAATCAAACTCCGGCATGATACAAGTTTGCAAGATCACCCAGCTAGCCTATTATGGGTTGTCACTAGATAGGCTTAACTGTCAACTTTCCCATGGCAGCGACCTTCTCAGCCCGTGCTACACTCACGAGTAAGCGATCAATGAAACCCTATGGGGAAAATCAAACTCCGACATGGTACAAGTTGCAAGATCACCCAGCTAGCCTATGATGGGCTGTCACTAGATAGGCTTAACTGTCAACTTTCCCATGGCTGCGACCTTCTCAGCCCGAGCTACACTCAAGAGTACCCGATCAATGAAACCCTATGGGGAAAATCAAACTCCGACATGGTACAAGTTGCAAGATCACCCAGCTAGCCTATGATGGGCTGTCACTAGATAGGCTTAACTGTCAACTTTCCCATGGCTGCGTCATTCTCAGACCGAGCTATACTCAAGAGTACACGATCAATGAAGCGCTAAGGGGGAAAGTAGAAATCCTGCTTCATACAAGTTGCCGAGTAAGCGGTCAATGAAACCCTATGGTGAAAATCAAACTCCGGCATGATACAAGTTGCAAGATCACCCAGCTAGCCTATGATGGGTTGTCACTAGATAGGCTTAACTGTCAACTTTCCCATGGCAGCGACCCTTCTCAGCCCGTGCTGCACTCACGAGTAAGCGATCAATGAAACCCTATGGGGGAAAATCAAACTCCGACATGGTACAAGTTGCAAGATCACCCAGCTAGCCTATGATGGGTTGTCACTAGATAGGCTTAACTGTCAACTTTCCCATGGCTGCGTCATTCTCAGCCCGAGCTACACTCAAGAGTAA
>NW_027440410.1:0-109578 GCF_031893055.1 Leptodactylus fuscus
TTGATTCTGGCTCTGACCTCTCAGAATGATTCTGGCTCTGACATCTTATACTGCTTCTGGCTCTGACCTCTCAGACTGATTCTGGCTCTTACCTCTCAGACTGATTCTGGCTCTGACCTCTTATACTGTTTCTGGCTCTGACCTCTCATACTGTTTCTGGCTCTGACCTCTCATACAGATTCTGGCTCTGATCTCTCATACTGATTCTGGCTCGGACCTCTCAGACTTATTCTGGCTCTAACCTCTCAGACTGATTCTGGCTGTGAATTCTCAGACTGATTCTGGTTCTGACCTCTCAGACTGATTCTGGCTCTGACCTCTGATACTGATTCTGGCTCTGACCTCTCATACTGATTCTGGCTCTGACCTCTCAGTCTAAATCAGGCTCTGACCTCTCCGTCTGATTCTGGCTCTGACCTCTCATTCTGATTCTGGCTCTGACATCCCATACTGCTTCTGGCTCTGACCTCTCAGACTGATTCTGGCTTTGACCTCTCAGACTGATTCTGGCTCTGACCTCTCAGTCTGATTCTGGCTCTGACCTCTCAGTCTGATTCTGGCTCTGACCTCTCATACTGATTCTGGCTCTGACCTCTCAGACTGATTCTGGCTCTGACGTCTCAGTCTGATTCTGGCTCTGACCTCTCAGTCTGATTCTGGCTCTGACCTCTCATACTGATTTTGGCTCTGACCTCTCAGACTGATTCTGGCTCTAACCTCTCAGACTGATTCTGGCTCTGACGTCTAATACTACTTCTGGCTCTGACTTCTCAGACCGATTCTGGCTCTGACGTCTCAGTCTGATTCTGGCTCTGACCACTCAGTCTTATTCTGGCTCTGACCTCTCAGTCTGATTCTGGCTCTGACCTCTCAGTCTGATTCTGGCTCTGACCTCTCATACTTATTCTGGCTCTGACCTCTCAGACTGATTCTGGCTCTGACGTCTCAGTCTGATTCTGGCTCTGACCTCTCAGTCTGATTCTGGCCCTGACCTCTCCTACTGATTCTGGCTCTGACCTCTCAGATTGATTCTGGCTCTGTCCTCTCATACCGATTCTGGCTCTGACCTCTCACACCGATTCTGGCTCTGACCTCTCAGACTGATTCTGGCTCTGACCTCTCATACTAATTTTGGCTCTGACCTCTCATACTGATTCTGGCTCTGACATCCCATACTGCTTCTGGCACTGACCTCTCATACTGATTCTGGCTCTGACCTCTCAGACTGATTCTGGCTCTCTCCTCTCATACCGATTCTGGCTCTGACCTCTCAGACTGATTCTGGCTCTGACCTCTCATACTAATTTTGGCTCTGATCTCTCATACTTATTCTGGCTCTGACCTCTCAGACTGATTCTGGCTCTGACCTCTCATACTAATTTTGACTCTGACCTCTCATACTGATTCTGGTTTTGACATCCCATACTGCTTCTGGCTCTGAGCTCTCAGACTTTTTCTGGCTTTGACCTCTCAGACTGATTCTGGCTCTGACCTCTCAGTCTGATTCTGGCTCTGACCTCTCAGTCTGATTCTGGCTCTGACCTCTTAGTCTGATTCCGGCTCTGACCTCTCATACTGATTCTGGCTCTGACATCCCATACTGCTTCTGGCTCTGACCTATCATACTGATTCTGGCTCTGACCTCTCAGACTGATTCTGGCTCTGACCTCTCAGACTGATTCTGGCTCTGACCTCTTAGTCTGATTCTGGCTCTGACCTATCATACTGATTCTGGCTCTGACCTCTCATACTGTTTCTGGCACTGATCTCTCATACTGATTCTGGCTCGGACCTCTCAGACTTATTCTGGCTCTAACCTCTCAGACTGATTCTGGCTGTGAAATCTCAGACTGATTCTGGCTCTGACCTCTCAGACTGATTCTGGCTCTGACCTCTCAGTCTAAATCTGGCTCTGACCTCTCCGTCAGATTCTGGCTCTGACCTCTCATACTGATTCTGGCTCTGACCTCTCAGACTGATTCTGGCTCTGACCTCTCAGACTGATTCTGGCTCTGACGTCTAATACTACTTCTGGCTCTGACTTCTCAGACTGATTCTGGCTCTGACCTCTCATACTAATTTTGGCTCTGACTTCTCATTCTGATTCTGGCTCTGACATCCCATACTGCTTCTGGCTCTGACCTCTCAGACTGATTCTGGCTTTGACCTCTCAGACTGATTCTGGCTCTGACCTCAGTCTGATTCTGGCTCTGACCTCTCAGTCTGATTCTGGCTCTGACCTCTCATACTGATTCTGGCTCTGACCTCTCAGACTGATTCTGGCTCTGACATCTAATACTACTTCTGGCTCTGACTTCTCAGACCGATTCTGGCTCTGACCTCTCAGACTGATTCTGGCTTTGACGTCTCAGTCTGATTCTGGCTCTGACTACTCAGTCTGATTCTGGCTCTGACCTCTCAGTCTGATTCTGGCTCTGACCTCTCATACTTATTCTGGCTCTGACCTCTCAGTCTGATTCTGGCTCTGACCTCTCATACTGATTCTGGCTCTGACCTCTCAGATTGATTCTGGCTCTGTCCTCTCATACCGATTCTGGCTCTGACCTCTCAGTCTGATTCTGGCTCTGACCTCTCAGACTGATTCTGGCTCTGACCTCTCATACTAATTTTGGCTCTGACCTCTCATACTTATTCTGGCTCTGACCTCTCAGACTGATTCTGGCTCTGACCTCTCATACTAATTTTGACTCTGACCTCTCATACTGATTCTGGTTTTGACATCCCATACTGCTTCTGGCTCTGAGCTCTCAGACTTTTTCTGGCTTTGACCTCTCAGACTGATTCTGGCTCTGACCTCTCAGTCTGATTCTGGCTCTGACCTCTCAGACTGATTCTGGCTCTGACCTCTCATACTGATTCTGGCTCTGACATCCCATACTGCTTCTGGCTCTGACCTCTCATACTGATTCTGGCTCTGACCTCTCAGACTGATTCTGGCTCTCTCCTCTCATACCAATTCTGGCTCTGACCTCCCAGACTAATTCTGGCTCTGACCTCTCAGACTGATTCTGGCTCTGACCTCTCAGACTGATTCTGGCTCTGACCTCTCAGACTGATTCTGGCTCTGACCTCTCAGTCTGATTCTGGCTCTGACTTCTCATACTGATTCTGGCTCTGACGTCTCAGATTGATTCTGGCTTTGTCCTCTCATACCGATTCTGGCTCTGACCTCTCACACCGATTCTGGCTCTGACCTCTCAGACTGATTCTGGCTCTGACGTCTAATACTACTTCTGGCTCTGACTTCTCAGACCGATTCTGGCTCTGACCTCTCAGACTGATTCTGGCTCTGACGTCTCAGTCTGATTCTGGCTCTGACCACTCAGTCTGATTCTGGCTCTGACCTCTCAGTCTGATTCTGGCTCTGACCTCTCATACTTATTCTGGCTCTGACCTCTCAGACTGATTCTGGCTCTGACGTCTCAGTCTGATTCTGGCTCTGACCTCTCAGTCTGATTCTGGCTCTGACCTCTCATACTGATTCTGGCTCTGACCTCTCAGATTGATTCTGGCTCTGTCCTCTCATACCGATTCTGGCTCTGACCTCTCACACCGATTCTGGCTCTGACCTCTCAGACTGATTCTGGCTCTGACCTCTCATACTAATTTTGGCTCTGACCTCTCATACTGATTCTGGCTCTGACATCCCATACTGCTTCTGGCTCTGACCTCTCATACTGATTCTGGCTCTGACCTCTCAGACTGATTCGGGCTCTCTCCTCTCATACCGATTCTGGCTCTGACCTCTCAGACTGATTCTGGCTCTGACCTCTCATACTAATTTTGGCTCTGACCTCTCATACTTATTCTGGCTCTGACCTCTCAGACTGATTCTGGCTCTGACCTCTCAGACTGATTCTGGCTCTGACCTCTCATACTAATTTTGACTCTGACCTCTCATACTGATTCTGGTTTTGACATCCCATACTGCTTCTGGCTCTGAGCTCTCAGACTTTTTCTGGCTTTGACCTCTCAGACTGATTCTGGCTCTGACCTCTCAGTCTGATTCTGGCTCTGACCTCTCAGACTGATTCTGGCTCTGACCTCTCATACTGATTCTGGCTCTGACATCCCATACTGCTTCTGGCTCTTTCCTCTCATACCGATTCTGGCTCTGACCTCTCAGACTGATTCTGGCTCTGACCTCTCAGACTGATTCTGGCTCTGACCTCTCATACTGATTCTGGCTCTGACCTCTCAGAATGATTCTGGCTCTGACATCTTATACTGCTTCTGGCTCTGACCTCTCAGACTGATTCTGGCTCTTACCTCTCAGACTGATTCTGGCTCTGACCTCTTATACTGTTTCTGGCTCTGACCTCTCATACTGTTTCTGGCTCTGACCTCTCATACAGATTCTGGCTCTGATCTCTCATACTGATTCTGGCTCGGACCTCTCAGACTTATTCTGGCTCTAACCTCTCAGACTGATTCTGGCTGTGAATTCTCAGACTGATTCTGGCTCTGACCTCTCAGACTGATTCTGGCTCTGACCTCTGATACTGATTCTGGCTCTGACCTCTCATACTGATTCTGGCTCTGACCTCTCAGTCTAAATCAGGCTCTGACCTCTCCGTCTGATTCTGGCTCTGACCTCTCATTCTGATTCTGGCTCTGACATCCCATACTGCTTCTGGCTCTGACCTCTCAGACTGATTCTGGCTTTGACCTCTCAGACTGATTCTGGCTCTGACCTCTCAGTCTGATTCTGGCTCTGACCTCTCAGTCTGATTCTGGCTCTGACCTCTCATACTGATTCTGGCTCTGACCTCTCAGACTGATTCTGGCTCTGACGTCTCAGTCTGATTCTGGCTCTGACCTCTCAGTCTGATTCTGGCTCTGACCTCTCATACTGATTTTGGCTCTGACCTCTCAGACTGATTCTGGCTCTAACCTCTCAGACTGATTCTGGCTCTGACGTCTAATACTACTTCTGGCTCTGACTTCTCAGACCGATTCTGGCTCTGACCTCTCAGACTGATTCTGGCTCTGACGTCTCAGTCTGATTCTGGCTCTGACCACTCAGTCTTATTCTGGCTCTGACCTCTCAGTCTGATTCTGGCTCTGACCTCTCATACTTATTCTGGCTCTGACCTCTCAGACTGATTCTGGCTCTGACGTCTCAGTCTGATTCTGGCTCTGACCTCTCAGTCTGATTCTGGCCCTGACCTCTCCTACTGATTCTGGCTCTGACCTCTCAGATTGATTCTGGCTCTGTCCTCTCATACCGATTCTGGCTCTGACCTCTCACACCGATTCTGGCTCTGACCTCTCAGACTGATTCTGGCTCTGACCTCTCATACTAATTTTGGCTCTGACCTCTCATACTGATTCTGGCTCTGACATCCCATACTGCTTCTGGCACTGACCTCTCATACTGATTCTGGCTCTGACCTCTCAGACTGATTCTGGCTCTCTCCTCTCATACCGATTCTGGCTCTGACCTCTCAGACTGATTCTGGCTCTGACCTCTCATACTAATTTTGGCTCTGATCTCTCATACTTATTCTGGCTCTGACCTCTCAGACTGATTCTGGCTCTGACCTCTCATACTAATTTTGACTCTGACCTCTCATACTGATTCTGGTTTTGACATCCCATACTGCTTCTGGCTCTGAGCTCTCAGACTTTTTCTGGCTTTGACCTCTCAGACTGATTCTGGCTCTGACCTCTCAGTCTGATTCTGGCTCTGACCTCTCAGTCTGATTCTGGCTCTGACCTCTTAGTCTGATTCTGGCTCTGACCTCTCATACTGATTCTGGCTCTGACATCCCATACTGCTTCTGGCTCTGACCTATCATACTGATTCTGGCTCTGACCTCTCAGACTGATTCTGGCTCTGACCTCTCAGACTGATTCTGGCTCTGACCTCTTATACTGTTTCTGGCTCTGACCTCTCATACTGTTTCTGGCACTGATCTCTCATACTGATTCTGGCTCGGACCTCTCAGATTTATTCTGGCTCTAACCTCTCAGACTGATTCTGGCTGTGAAATCTCAGACTGATTCTGGCTCTGACCTCTCAGACTGATTCTGGCTCTGACCTCTCAGTCTAAATCTGGCTCTGACCTCTCCGTCAGATTCTGGCTCTGACCTCTCATACTGATTCTGGCTCTGACCTCTCAGACTGATTCTGGCTCTGACCTCTCAGACTGATTCTGGCTCTGACGTCTAATACTACTTCTGGCTCTGACTTCTCAGACTGATTCTGGCTCTGACCTCTCATACTAATTTTGGCTCTGACTTCTCATTCTGATTCTGGCTCTGACATCCCATACTGCTTCTGGCTCTGACCTCTCAGACTGATTCTGGCTTTGACCTCTCAGACTGATTCTGGCTCTTACCTCAGTCTGATTCTGGCTCTGACCTCTCAGTGTGATTCTGGCTCTGACCTCTCATAATGATTCTGGCTCTGACCTCTCAGACTGATTCTGGCTCTGACATCTAATACTACTTCTGGCTCTGACTTCTCAGACCGATTCTGGCTCTGACCTCTCAGACTGATTCTGGCTCTGACGTCTCAGTCTGATTCTGGCTCTGACTACTCAGTCTGATTCTGGCTCTGACCTCTCAGTCTGATTCTGGCTCTGACCTCTCATACTTATTCTGGCTCTGACCTCTCAGTCTGATTCTGGCTCTGACCTCTCATACTGATTCTGGCTCTGACCTCTCAGATTGATTCTGGCTCTGTCCTCTCATACCGATTCTGGCTCTGACCTCTCAGTCTGATTCTGGCTCTGACCTCTCAGACTGATTCTGGCTCTGACCTCTCATACTAATTTTGGCTCTGACCTCTCATACTTATTCTGGCTCTGACCTCTCAGACTGATTCTGGCTCTGACCTCTCATACTAATTTTGACTCTGACCTCTCATACTGATTCTGGTTTTGACATCCCATACTGCTTCTGGCTCTGAGCTCTCAGACTTTTTCTGGCTTTGACCTCTCAGACTGATTCTGGCTCTGACCTCTCAGTCTGATTCTGGCTCTGACCTCTCAGACTGATTCTGGCTCTGACCTCTCATACTGATTCTGGCTCTGACATCCCATACTGCTTCTGGCTCTGACCTCTCATACTGATTCTGGCTCTGACCTCTCAGACTGATTCTGGCTCTCTCCTCTCATACCGATTCTGGCTCTGACCTCCCAGACTAATTCTGGCTCTGACCTCTCAGACTGATTCTGGCTCTGACCTCTCAGACTGATTCTGGCTCTGACCTCTCAGACTGATTTTGGCTCTGACCTCTCAGACTGATTCTGGCTCTGACCTCTCAGTCTGATTCTGGCTCTGACTTCTCATACTGATTCTGGCTCTGACCTCTCAGACTGATTCTGGCTCTGACGTCTCAGATTGATTCTGGCTTTGTCCTCTCATACCGATTCTGGCTCTGACCTCTCACACCGATTCTGGCTCTGACCTCTCAGACTGATTCTGGCTCTGACGTCTAATACTACTTCTGGCTCTGACTTCTCAGACCGATTCTGGCTCTGACCTCTCAGACTGATTCTGGCTCTGACGTCTCAGTCTGATTCTGGCTCTGACCACTCAGTCTGATTCTGGCTCTGACCTCTCAGTCTGATTCTGGCTCTGACCTCTCATACTTATTCTGGCTCTGACCTCTCAGACTGATTCTGGCTCTGACGTCTCAGTCTGATTCTGGCTCTGACCTCTCAGTCTGATTCTGGCTCTGACCTCTCAGTCTGATTCTGGCTCTGACTTCTCTTACTGATTCTGGCTCTGACCTCTCAGACTGATTCTGGCTCTGACGTCTCAGACTGATTCTGGCTTTGTCCTCTCATACCGATTCTGGCTCTGACCTCTCACACCGATTCTGGCTCTGACCTCTCAGACTGATTCTGGCTCTGACGTCTAATACTACTTCTGGCTCTGACTTCTCAGACTGATTCTGGCTCTGACCTCTCATACTAATTTTGGCTCTGACCTCTCATACTGATTCTGGCTTTGACCTCTCAGACTGATTCTGGCTCTGACCTCTCAGTCTGATTCTGGCTCTGACCTCTCAGTCTGATTCTGGCTCTGACTTCTCATACTGATTCTGGCTCTGACCTCTCAGACTGATTCTGGCTCTGACGTCTCAGATTGATTCTGGCTTTGTCCTCTCATACCGATTCTGGCTCTGACCTCTCACACCGATTCTGGCTCTGACCTCTCAGACTGATTCTGGCTCTGACGTCTAATACTACTTCTGGCTCTGACTTCTCAGACCGATTCTGGCTCTGACCTCTCAGACTGATTCTGGCTCTGACGTCTCAGTCTGATTCTGGCTCTGACCACTCAGTCTGATTCTGGCTCTGACCTCTCAGTCTGATTCTGGCTCTGACCTCTCATACTTATTCTGGCTCTGACCTCTCAGACTGATTCTGGCTCTGACGTCTCAGTCTGATTCTGGCTCTGACCTCTCAGTCTGATTCTGGCTCTGACCTCTCATACTGATTCTGGCTCTGACCTCTCAGATTGATTCTGGCTCTGTCCTCTCATACCGATTCTGGCTCTGACCTCTCACACCGATTCTGGCTCTGACCTCTCAGACTGATTCTGGCTCTGACCTCTCATACTAATTTTGGCTCTGACCTCTCATACTGATTCTGGCTCTGACATCCCATACTGCTTCTGGCTCTGACCTCTCATACTGATTCTGGCTCTGACCTCTCAGACTGATTCTGGCTCTCTCCTCTCATACCGATTCTGGCTCTGACCTCTCAGACTGATTCTGGCTCTGACCTCTCATACTAATTTTGGCTCTGACCTCTAATACTTATTCTGGCTCTGACCTCTCAGATTGATTCTGGCTCTGACCTCTCATACTAATTTTGACTCTGACCTCTCATACTGATTCTGGTTTTGACATCCCATACTGCTTCTGGCTCTGAGCTCTCAGACTTTTTCTGGCTTTGACCTCTCAGACTGATTCTGGCTCTGACCTCTCAGTCTGATTCTGGCTCTGACCTCTCAGACTGATTCTGGCTCTGACCTCTCATACTGATTCTGGCTCTGACATCCCATACTGCTTCTGGCTCTGACCTCTCATACTGATTCTGGCTCTGACCTCTCAGACTGATTCTGGCTCTTTCCTCTCATACCGATTCTGGCTCTGACCTCTCAGACTGATTCTGGCTCTGACCTCTCAGACTGATTCTGGCTCTGACCTCTCAGACTGATTCTGGCTCTGACCTCTCAGAATGATTCTGGCTCTGACATCTTATACTGCTTCTGGCTCTGACCTCTCAGACTGATTCTGGCTCTTACCTCTCAGACTGATTCTGGCTCTGACCTCTTATACTGTTTCTGGCTCTGACCTCTCATACTGTTTCTGGCTCTGACCTCTCATACAGATTCTGGCTCTGATCTCTCATACTGATTCTGGCTCGGACCTCTCAGACTTATTCTGGCTCTAACCTCTCAGACTGATTCTGGCTGTGAATTCTCAGACTGATTCTGGCTCTGACCTCTCAGACTGATTCTGGCTCTGACCTCTGATACTGATTCTGGCTCTGACCTCTCATACTGATTCTGGCTCTGACCTCTCAGTCTAAATAAGGCTCTGACCTCTCCGTCTGATTCTGGCTCTGACCTCTCATACTGATTCTGGCTCTGACATCCCATACTGCTTCTGGCTCTGACCTCTCAGACTGATTCTGGCTTTGACCTCTCAGACTGATTCTGGCTCTGACCTCTCAGTCTGATTCTGGCTCTGACCTCTCAGTCTGATTCTGGCTCTGACCTCTCATACTGATTCTGGCTCTGACCTCTCAGACTGATTCTGGCTCTGACGTCTCAGTCTGATTCTGGCTCTGACGTCTCAGTCTGATTCTGGCTCTGACCTCTCATACTGATTCTGGCTCTGACCTCTCAGACTGATTCTGGCTCTAACCTCTCAGACTGATTCTGGCTCTGACGTCTAATACTGCTTCTGGCTCTGACTTCTCAGACCGATTCTGGCTCTGACCTCTCAGACTGATTCTGGCTCTGACGTCTCAGTCTGATTCTGGCTCTGACCACTCAGTCTTATTCTGGCTCTGACCTCTCAGTCTGATTCTGGCTCTGACCTCTCATACTTATTCTGGCTCTGACCTCTCAGACTGATTCTGGCACTGACGTCTCAGTCTGATTCTGGCTCTGACCTCTCAGTCTGATTCTGGCCCTGACCTCTCCTACTGATTCTGGCTCTGACCTCTCAGATTGATTCTGGCTCTGTCCTCTCATACCGATTCTGGCTCTGACCTCTCACACCGATTCTGGCTCTGACCTCTCAGACTGATTCTGGCTCTGACCTCTCATACTAATTTTGGCTCTGACCTCTCATACTGATTCTGGCTCTGACATCCCATACTGCTTCTGGCACTGACCTCTCATACTGATTCTGGCTCTGACCTCTCAGACTGATTCTGGCTCTCTCCTCTCATACCGATTCCGGCTCTGACCTCTCAGACTGATTCTGGCTCTGACCTCTCATACTAATTTTGGCTCTGATCTCTCATACTTATTCTGGCTCTGACCTCTCAGACTGATTCTGGCTCTGACCTCTCATACTAATTTTGACTCTGACCTCTCATACTGATTCTGGTTTTGACATCCCATACTGCTTCTGGCTCTGAGCTCTCAGACTTTTTCTGGCTTTGACCTCTCAGACTGATTCTGGCTCTGACCTCTCAGTCTGATTCTGGCTCTGACCTCTCAGTCTGATTCTGGCTCTGACCTCTCATACTGATTCTGGCTCTGACATCCCATACTGCTTCTGGCTCTGACCTATCATACTGATTCTGGCTCTGACCTCTCAGACTTATTCTGGCTCTCTCCTCTCGTACCGATTCTGGCTCTGACCTCTCAGACTGATTCTGGCTCTGACCTCTTATACTGTTTCTGGCTCTGACCTCTCATACTGTTTCTGGCTCTGACCTCTCATACAGATTCTGGCACTGATCTCTCATACTGATTCTGGCTCGGACCTCTCAGACTTATTCTGGCTCTAACCTCTCAGACTGATTCTGGCTGTGAAATCTCAGACTGATTCTGGCTCTGACCTCTCAGACTGATTCTGGCTCTGACCTCTCATACTGATTCTGGCTCTGACCTCTCATACTGATTCTGACTCTGACCTCTCAGTCTAAATCTGGCTCTGACCTCTCCGTCAGATTCTGGCTCTGACCTCTCATACTGATTCTGGCTCTGACCTCTCAGACTGATTCTGGCTCTGACCTCTCAGACTGATTCTGGCTCTGATGTCTAATACTACTTCTGGCTCTGACTTCTCAGACTGATTCTGGCTCTGACCTCTCATACTAATTTTGGCTCTGACCTCTCATTCTGATTCTGGCTCTGACATCCCATACTGCTTCTGGCTCTGACCTCTAAGACTGATTCTGGCTTTGACCTCTCAGACTGATTCTGGCTCTGACCTCAGTCTGATTCTGGCTCTGACCTCTCAGTCTGATTCTGGCTCTGACCTCTCATACTGATTCTGGCTCTGACCTCTCAGACTGATTCTGGCTCTGACGTCTCAGTCTGATTCTGGCTCTGACCTCTCATACTGATTCTGGCTCTGACCTCTCAGACTAATTCTGGCTCTGACCTCTCAGACTGATTCTGGCTCTGACATCTAATACTACTTCTGGCTCTGACTTCTCAGAACGATTCTGGCTCTGACCTCTCAGACTGATTCTGGCTCTGACGTCTCAGTCTGATTCTGGCTCTGACTACTCAGTCTGATTCTGGCTCTGACCTCTCAGTCTGATTCTGGCTCTGACCTCTCATACTGATTCTGGCTCTGACCTCTCAGATTGATTCTGGCTCTGTCCTCTCATACCGATTCTGGCTCTGACCTCTCACACCGATTCTGGCTCTGACCTCTCAGACTGATTCTGGCTCTGACCTCTCATACTAATTTTGGCTCTGACCTCTCATACTTATTCTGGCTCTGACCTCTCAGACTGATTCTGGCTCTGACCTCTCATACTAATTTTGACTCTGACCTCTCATACTGATTCTGGTTTTGACATCCCATACTGCTTCTGGCTCTGAGCTCTCAGACTTTTTCTGGCTTTGACCTCTCAGACTGATTCTGGCTCTGACCTCTCAGACTGATTCTGGCTCTGACCTCTCATACTGATTCTGGCTCTGACATCCCATACTGCTTCTGGCTCTGACCTCTCATACTGATTCTGGCTCTGACCTCTCAGACTGATTCTGGCTCTCTCCTCTCATACCGATTCTGGCTCTGACCTCCCAGACTAATTCTGGCTCTGACCTCTCAGACTGATTCTGGCTCTGACCTCTCAGACTGATTCTGGCTCTGACCTCTCAGTCTGATTCTGGCTCTGACCTCTCAGTCTGATTCTGGCTCTGACTTCTCATACTGATTCTGGCTCTGACCTCTCAGACTGATTCTGGCTCTGACGTCTCAGATTGATTCTGGCTTTGTCCTCTCATACCGATTCTGGCTCTGACCTCTTACACCGATTCTGGCTCTGACCTCTCAGACTGATTCTGGCTCTGACGTCTAATACTACTTCTGGCTCTGACTTCTCAGACCGATTCTGGCTCTGACCTCTCAGACTGATTCTGGCTCTGACGTCTCAGTCTGATTCTGGCTCTGACCTCTCAGTCTGATTCTGGCTCTGACCTCTCATACTTATTCTGGCTCTGACCTCTCAGACTGATTCTGGCTCTGACGTCTCAGTCTGATTCTGGCTCTGACCTCTCAGTCTGATTCTGGCTCTGACCTCTCAGTCTGATTCTGGCTCTGACTTCTCATACTGATTCTGGCTCTGACCTCTCAGACTGATTCTGGCTCTGACGTCTCAGATTGATTCTGGCTTTGTCCTCTCATACCGATTCTGGCTCTGACCTCTCACACCGATTCTGGCTCTGACCTCTCAGACTGATTCTGGCTCTGACGTCTAATACTACTTCTGGCTCTGACTTCTCAGACTGATTCTGGCTCTGACCTCTCATACTAATTTTGGCTCTGACCTCTCATACTGATTCTGGCTTTGACCTCTCAGACTGATTCTGGCTCTGACCTCTCAGTCTGATTCTGGCTCTCACCTCTCAGTCTGATTCTGGCTCTGACTTCTCATACTGATTCTGGCTTTGACCTCTCAGACTGATTCTGGCTCTGACGTCTCAGATTGATTCTGGCTTTGTCCTCTCATACCGATTCTGGCTCTGACCTCTCACACCAAATCTGGCTCTGACCTCTCAGACTGATTCTGGCTCTGACGTCTAATACTACTTCTGGCTCTGACTTCTCAGACTGATTCTGGCTCTGACCTCTCATACTAATTTTGGCTCTGACCTCTCATACTGATTCTGGCTTTGACCTCTCAGACTGATTCTGGCTCTGACCTCTCAGTCTGATTCTGGCTCTGACCTCTCAGTCTGATTCTGGCTCTGACCTCTCATACTTATTCTGGCTCTGACCTCTCAGACTGATTCTGGCTCTGACGTCTCAGTCTGATTCTGGCTCTGACCTCTCAGTCTGATTCTGGCTCTGACCTCTCATACTGATTCTGGCTCTGACCTCTCAGATTGATTCTGGCTCTGTCCTCTCATACCGATTCTGGCTCTGACCTCTCACACCGATTCTGGCTCTGACCTCTCAGACTGATTCTGGCTCTGACCTCTCATACTAATTTTGGCTCTGACCTCTCATACTGATTCTGGCTCTGACATCCTATACTGCTTCTGGCTCTGACCTCTCATACTGATTCTGGCTCTGACCTCTCAGACTGATTCTGGCTCTCTCCTCTCATACCGATTCTGGCTCTGACCTCTCAGACTGATTCTGGCTCTGACCTCTCATACTAATTTTGGCTCTGACCTCTCATACTTATTCTGGCTCTGACCTCTCAGACTGATTCTGGCTCTGACCTCTCATACTAATTTTGACTCTGACCTCTCATACTGATTCTGGTTTTGACATCCCATACTGCTTCTGGCTCTGAGCTCTCAGACTTTTTCTGGCTTTGACCTCTCAGACTGATTCTGGCTCTGACCTCTCAGTCTGATTCTGGCTCTGACCTCTCAGACTGATTCTGGCTCTGACCTCTCATACTGATTCTGGCTCTGACATCCCATACTGCTTCTGGCTCTGACCTCTCATACTGATTCTGGCTCTGACCTCTCAGACTGATTCTGGCTCTTTCCTCTCATACCGATTCTGGCTCTGACCTCTCAGACTGATTCTGGCTCTGACCTCTCAGACTGATTCTGGCTCTGACCTCTCATACTGATTCTGGCTCTGACCTCTCAGAATGATTCTGGCTCTGACATCTTATACTGATTCTGGCTCTTACCTCTCAGACTGATTCTGGCTCTGACCTCTTATACTGTTTCTGGCTCTGACCTCTCATACTGTTTCTGGCTCTGACCTCTCATACAGATTCTGGCTCTGATCTCTCATACTGATTCTGGCTCGGACCTCTCAGACTTATTCTGGCTCTAACCTCTCAGACTGATTCTGGCTCTGACCTCTCAGACTGATTCTGGCTCTGACCTCTGATACTGATTCTGGCTCTGACCTCTCATACTGATTCTGGCTCTGACCTCTCAGTCTAAATCAGGCTCTGACCTCTCCGTCTGATTCTGGCTCTGACCTCTCATTCTGATTCTGGCTCTGACATCCCATACTGCTTCTGGCTCTGACCTCTCAGACTGATTCTGGCTCTGACCTCTCAGTCTGATTCTGGCTCTGACCTCTCAGTCTGATTCTGGCTCTGACCTCTCACACTGATTCTGGCTCTGACCTCTCAGACTGATTCTGGCTCTGACGTCTCAGTCTGATTCTGGCTCTGACCTCTCAGTCTGATTCTGGCTCTGACCTCTCAGACTGATTCTGGCTCTGACCTCTCAGACTGATTCTGGCTCTGACCTCTCAGACTGATTCTGGCTCTGACGTCTAATACTACTTCTGGCTCTGACTTCTCAGACCGATTCTGCTTCTGACCTCTCAGACTGATTCTGGCTCTGACGTCTCAGTCTGATTCTGGCTCTGACCACTCAGTCTTATTCTGGCTCTGACCTCTCAGTCTGTTTCTGGCTCTGACCTCTCATACTTATTCTGGCTCTGACCTCTCAGACTGATTCTGGCTCTGACGTCTCAGTCTGATTCTGGCTCTGACCTCTCAGTCTGATTCTGGCCCTGACCTCTCCTACTGATTCTGGCTCTGACCTCTCAGATTGATTCTGGCTCTGTCCTCTCATACCGATTCTGGCTCTGACCTCTCACACCGATTCTGGCTCTGACCTCTCAGACTGATTCTGGCTCTGACCTCTCATACTAATTTTGGCTCTGACCTCTCATACTGATTCTGGCTCTGACATCCCATACTGCTTCTGGCACTGACCTCTCATACGGATTCTGGCTCTGACCTCTCAGACTGATTCTGGCTCTCTCCTCTCATACCGATTCTGGCTCTGACCTCTCAGACTGATTCTGGCTCTGACCTCTCATACTAATTTTGGCTCTGATCTCTCATACTTATTCTGGCTCTGACCTCTCATACTAATTTTTACTCTGACCTCTCATACTGATTCTGGTTTTGACATCCCATACTGCTTCTGGCTCTGAGCTCTCAGACTTTTTCTGGCTTTGACCTCTCAGACTGATTCTGGCTCTGACCTTTCAGTCTGATTCTGGCTCTGACCTCTCAGTCTGATTCTGGCTCTGACCTCTCATACTGATTCTGGCTCTGACATCCCATACTGCTTCTGGCTCTGACCTATCATACTGATTCTGGCTCTGACCTCTCAGACTGATTCTGGCTCTCTCCTCTCATACCGATTCTGGCTCTGACCTCTCAGACTGATTCTGGCTCTGACCTCTTATACTGTTTCTGGCTCTGACCTCTCATACTGTTTCTGGCTCTGACCTCTCATACAGATTCTGGCACTGATCTCTCATACTGATTCTGGCTCGGACCTCTCAGACTTATTCTGGCTCTAACCTCTCAGACTGATTCTGGCTGTGAAATCTCAGACTGATTCTGGCTCTGACCTCTCAGACTGATTCTGGCTCTGACCTCTCATACTGATTCTGGCTCTGACCTCTCATACTGATTCTGGCTCTGACCTCTCATACTGATTCTGGCTCTGACCTCTCAGTCTAAATCTGGCTCTGACCTCTCATACTGATTCTGGCTCTGACCTCTCAGACTGATTCTGGCTCTGACCTCTCAGACTGATTCTGGCTCTGACGTCTAATACTACTTCTGGCTCTGACTTCTCAGACTGATTCTGGCTCTGACCTCTCATACTAATTTTGGCTCTGACCTCTCATTCTGATTCTGCTTCTGACATCCCATACTGCTTCTGGCTCTGACCTCTCAGACTGATTCTGGCTTTGACCTCTCAGACTGATTCTGGCTCTGACCTCAGTCTGATTCTGGCTCTGACCTCTCAGTCTGATTCAGGCTCTGACCTCTCATACTGATTCTGGCTCTGACCTCTCAGACTGATTCTGGCTCTGACGTCTCAGTCTGATTCTGGCTCTGACCTCTCATACTGATTCTGGCTCTGACCTCTCAGACTAATTCTGGCTCTGACCTCTCAGACTGATTCTGGCTCTGACATCTAATACTACTTCTGGCTCTGACTTCTCAGACCGATTCTGGCTCTGACCTCTCAGACTGATTCTGGCTCTGACTACTTAGTCTGATTCTGGCTCTGACCTCTCAGTCTGATTCTGGCTCTGACCTCTCATACTTATTCTGGCTCTGACCTCTCAGTCTGATTCTGGCTCTGACCTCTCATACTGATTCTGGCTCTGACCTCTCAGATTGATTCTGGCTCTGTCCTCTCATACCGATTCTGGCTCTGACCTCTCAGTCTGATTCTGGCTCTGACCTCTCAGACTGATTCTGGCTCTGACCTCTCATACTAATTTTGGCTCTGACCTCTCATACTTATTCTGGCTCTGACCTCTCAGACTGATTCTGGCTCTGACCTCTCATACTAATTTTGACTCTGACCTCTCATACTGATTCTGGTTTTGACATCCCATACTGCTTCTGGCTCTGAGCTCTCAGACTTTTTCTGGCTTTGACCTCTCAGACTGATTCTGGCTCTGACCTCTCAGTCTGATTCTGGCTCTGACCTCTCAGACTGATTCTGGCTCTCTCCTCTCATACCGATTCTGGCTCTGACCTCCCAGACTAATTCTGGCTCTGACCTCTCAGACTGATTCTGGCTCTGACCTCTCAGACTTATTCTGGCTCTGACCTCTCATACGGATTCTGGCTCTGACCTCTCAGACTGATTCTGGCTCTGACATCTTATACTGCTTCTGGCTCTGACCTCTCAGACTGATTCTGGCTCTAACCTCTCAGTCTGATTCAGGCTCTGACCTCTCAGTCTGATTCCGGCTCTGACCTCTCAGACTGATTCTGGCTGTGACCTCTCAGACTGATTCTGGCTCTGACCTCTTATACTGTTTCTGGCTCTGACCTCTCATACTGTTTCTGGCTCTGACCTCTCATACAGATTCTGGCTCTGATCTCTCAGACTGATTCTGGCTCTGACCTCTCAGACTGATTCTGGCTCTGACCTCTCAGACTGATTCTGGCTCTGACCTCTCAGACTGATTCTGGCTCTGACTTCTCAGACTGATTCTGGCTCTGACTTCTCATACTAATTTTGGCTCTGACCTCTCATTCTGATTCTGGCTCTCACATCCCATACTGCTTCTGGCTCTGACCTCTCAGACTGATTATGGCTCTGACGTCTCAGTCTGATTCTGGCTCTGACCTCTCAGTCTGATTCTGGCTCTGACCTCTCAGACTGATTCTGGCTCTGACCTCTCAGACTGATTCTGGCTCTGACTTCTCAGACTGATTCTGGCTCTGACCTCTCATACTAATTTTGGCTCTGACCTCTCATTCTGATTCTGGCTCTCACATCCCATACTGCTTCTGGCTCTGACCTCTCAGACTGATTCTGGCTCTGACGTCTCAGTCTGATTCTGGCTCTGACCTCTCAGTCTGATTCTGGCTCTGACCTCTCATACTGATTCTGGCTCTGACCTCTCAGACTGATTCTGGCTCTAACCTCTCAGACTGATTCTGGCTCTGACGTCTAATACTACTTCTGGCTCTGACTTCTCAGACCGATTCTGGCTCTGACCTCTCATACTGATTCTGGCTCTGACCTCTCAGACTGATTCTGGCTCTGACCTCTCCGTCTGATTCTGGCTCTGACCTCTCATACTGATTCTGGCTCTGACCTCTCAGACTGATTCTGGCTCTGACGTCTCAGTCTGATTCTGGCTCTGACCTCTCAGTCTGATTCTGGCTCTGACCTCTCAGACTGATTCTGGCTCTGACCTCTCAGACTGTTTCTGGCTCTGACGTCTAATACTACTTCTGGCTCTGACTTCTCAGTCTGATTCTGGCTCTGACCTCTCATACTAATTTTGGCTCTGACCTCTCATTCTGATTCTGGCTCTGACATCCCATACTGCTTCTGGCTCTGACCTCTCAGACTGATTCTGGCTTTGACCTCTCAGACTGATTCTGGCTCTGACATCACATACTGCTTCTGGCTCTGACCTCTCAGTCTGATTCTGGCTCTGACCTCTCATACTGATTCTGGCTCTGACCTCTCAGACTGATTCTGGCTCTGACGTCTCAGTCTGATTCTGGCTCTGACCTCTCATACTGATTCTGGCTCTGACCTCTCAGACTGATTCTGGCTCTAACCTCTCAGACTGATTCTGGCTCTGACGTCTAATACTACTTCTGGCTCTGACGTCTCAGTCTTATTCTGGCTCTGACCACTCAGTCTGATTCTGGCTCAGACCTCTCAGTCTGATTCTGGCTCTGACCTCTCATACTTATTCTGGCTCTGACCTCTCAGACTGATTCTGGCTCTGACGTCTCAGTCTGATTCTGGCTCCGACCTCTCAGTCTGATTCTGGCTCTGACCTCTCATACTGATTCTGGCTCTTACCTCTCAGATTGATTCTGGCTCTGTCCTCTCATACCGATTCTGGCTCTGTCCTCTCATACCGATTCTGGCTCTGACCTCTCACACCGATTCTGGCTCTGACCTCTCAGACTGATTCTGGCTCTGACCTCTCATACTAATTTTGGCTCTGACCTCTCATACTGATTCTGGCTCTAACATCCCATACTGCTTCTGGCTCTGATCTCTCATACTGATTCTGGCTCTGACCTCTCAGACTGATTCTGGCTCTCTCCTCTCATACCGATTCTGGCTCTGACCTCTCAGACTGATTCTGGCTCTGACCTCTCATACTAATTTTGGCTCTGACCTCTCATACTTATTCTGGCTCTGACCTCTCAGACTGATTCTGGCTCTGACCTCTCATACTAATTTTGACTCTGACCTCTCATACTGATTCTGGTTTTGACATCCCATACTGCTTCTGGCTCTGAGCTCTCAGACTTTTTCTGGCTTTGACCTCTCAGACTGATTCTGGCTCTGACCTCTCAGTCTGATTCTGGCTCTGACCTCTCAGACTGATTCTGGCTCTGACCTCTCATACTGATTCTGGCTCTGACATCCCATACTGCTTCTGGCTCTGACCTCTCATACTGATTCTGGCTCTGACCTCTCAGACTGATTCTGGCTCTCTCCTCTCATACCGATTCTGGCTCTGACCTCTCAGACTAATTCTGGCTCTGACCTCTCAGACTGATTCTGGCTCTGACCTCTCAGACTGATTCTGGCTCTGACCTCTCAGACGGATTCTGGCTCTGACCTCTCAGACTGATTCTGGCTCTGACATCTTATACTGCTTCTGGCTCTGACCTCTCAGACTGATTCTGGCTCTAACCTCTCAGTCTGATTCCGGCTCTGACCTCTCAGTCTGATTCCGGCTCTGACCTCTCAGACTGATTCTGGCTGTGACCTCTCAGACTGATTCTGGCTCTGACCTCTTATACTGTTTCTGGCTCTGACCTCTCATGCTGTTTCTGTCTCTGACCTCTCATACAGATTCTGGCTCTGATCTCTCAGACTGATTCTGGCTCTGACCTCTCAGACTGATTCTGGCTCTGACCTCTCAGACTGATTCTGGCTCTGACCTCTCAGACTGATTCTGGCTCTGACTTCTCAGACTGATTCTGGCTCTGACCTCTCATACTAATTTTGGCTCTGACCTCTCATTCTGATTCTGGCTCTGACATCCCATACTGCTTCTGGCTCTGACCTCTCAGACTGATTCTGGCTTTGACCTCTCAGACTGATTCTGGCTCTGACCTCTCAGTCTGATTCTGGCTCTGACCTCTCAGTCTGATTCTGGCTCTGACCTCTCATACTGATTCTGGCTCTGATCTCTCAGACTGATTCTGGCTCTGACATCTCAGTCTGATTCTGGCTCTGACCTCTCAGTCTGATTCTGGCTCTGACCTCTCATACTGATTCTGGCTCTGACCTCTCAGACTGATTCTGGCTCTAACCTCTCAGACTGATTCTGGCTCTGACGTCTAATACTACTTCTGGCTCTGACTTCTCAGACCGATTCTGGCTCTGACCTCTCATACTGATTCTGGCTCTGACCTCTCCGTCTGATTCTGGCTCTGACCTCTCATACTGATTCTGGCTCTGACCTCTCAGACTGATTCTGGCTCTGACCTCTCAGACTGATTCTGGCTCTGACGTCTCAGTCTGATTCTGGCTCTGACCACTCAGTCTGATTCTGGCTCTGACCACTCAGTCTGATTCTGGCTCTGACCTCTCAGTCTGATTCTGGCTCTGACCTCTCAGTCTGATTCTGGCTCTGACCTCTCAGACTGATTCTGGCTCTGACCTCTCAGACTGATTCTGGCTCTGACGTCTAATACTACTTCTGGCTCTGACTTCTCAGACTGATTCTGGCTCTGACCTCTCATACTAATTTTGGCTCTGACCTCTCATTCTGATTCTGGCTCTGACATCCCATACTGCTTCTGGCTCTGACCTCTCAGTCTGATTCTGGCTCTGACCTCTCAGTCTGATTCTGGCTCTGACCTCTCATACTGATTCTGGCTCTGACTTCTCAGTCTGATTCTGGCTCTGACCTCTCAGTCTGATTCTGGCTCTGACCTCTCAGACTGATTCTGGCTCTGACGTCTCAGTCTGATTCTGGCTCTGACCACTCAGTCTGATTCTGGCTCTGACCTCTCAGTCTGATTCTGGCTCTGACCTCTCAGACTGATTCTGGCTCTGACGTCTCAGTCTGATTCTGGCTCTGACCTCTCAGTCTGATTCTGGCTCTGACCTCTCATACTGATTCTGGCTCTGACCTCTCAGATTGATTCTGGCTCTGTCCTCTCATACCGATTCTGGCTCTGACCTCTCACACCGATTCTGGCTCTGACCTCTCAGACTGATTCTGGCTCTGACCTCTCATACTAATTTTGGCTCTGACCTCTCATACTGATTCTGGCTCTGACATCCCATACTGCTTCTGGCTCTGACCTCTCATACTGATTCTGGCTCTGACCTCTCAGACTGATTCTGGCTCTCTCCTCTCATACCGATTCTGGCTCTGACCTCTCAGACTGATTCTGGCTCTGACCTCTCATACTGCTTCTGGCTCTGACCTCTCAGACTGATTCTGGCTCTAACCTCTTAGTCTGATTCTGGCTCTGACCTCTCAGTCTGATTCTGGCTCTGACCTCTCAGACTGATTCTGGCTCTGACCTCTCAGGCTAATTCTGGCTCTGACCTCTCAGACTGATTCTGGCTCTGACCTCTTATACTGTTTCTGGCTCTGACCTCTCATACTGTTTCTGGCTCTGACCTCTCATACAGATTGTGGCTCTGATCTCTCATACTGATTCTGGCTCTGACCTCTCAGACTTATTCTGGCTCTAACCTCTCAGACTGATTCTGGCTGTGAATTCTCAGACTGATTCTGGCTCTGACCTCTCAGACTGATTCTGGCTTTGACGTCTAATACTACTTCTGGCTCTGACTTCTCAGACTGATTCTGGCTCTGACCTCTCATACTAATTTTGGCTCTGACCTCTCATTCTGATTCTGGCTCTGACATCCCATACTGCTTCTGGCTCTGACCTCTCAGTCTGATTCTGGCTCTGACCTCTCAGTCTGATTCTGGCTCTGACCTCTCATACTGATTCTGGCTCTGACCTCTCAGACTGATTCTGGCTCTGACGTCTCAGTCTGATTCTGGCTCTGACCTCTCAGTCTGATTCTGGCTCTGACCTCTCATACTGATTCTGGCTCTGACCTCTCAGACTGATTCTGGCTCTGACCTCTCAGACTGATTCTGGCTCTGATGTCTAATACTACTTCTGGCTCTGACTTCTCAGACCGATTCTGGCTCTGACCTCTCAGACTGATTCTGGCTCTGACCTCTCAGACTGATTCTGGCTCTGACCACTCAGTCTGATTCTGGCTCTGACCTCTCAGTCTGATTCTGGCTCTGACCTCTCATACTGATTCTGGCTCTGACCTCTCATACTGATTCTGGCTCTGTCCTCTCATACCGATTCTGGCTCTGACCTCTCACACCAATTCTGGCTCTGACCTCTCAGACTGATTCTGGCTCTGACCTCTCATACTGATTCTGGCTCTGACATCCCATACTGCTTCTGGCTCTGACCTCTCATACTGATTCTGGCTCTGACATCCCATACTGCTTCTGGCTCTGACCTCTCAAACTGATTCTGGCTCTGACCTCTCAGACTGATTCTGGCTATCTCCTCTCATACCGATTCTGGCTCTGACCTCTCAGACTGATTCTGGCTCTGACCTCTCATACTAATTTTGACTCTGACCTCTCATACTGATTCTGGTTTTGACATCCCATACTGCTTCTGGCTCTGAGCTCTCAGACTTTTTCTGGCTTTGACCTCTCAGACTGATTCTGGCTCTGAACTCTCAGTCTGATTCTGGCTCTGACCTCTCAGACTGATTCTGGCTCTGACCTCTCATACTGATTCTGGCTCTGACATCCCATACTGCTTCTGGCTCTGACCTCTCAGACTGATTCTGGCTCTCTCCTCTCATACCGATTCTGGCTCTGACCTCTCAGACTGATTCTGGTTCTGACCTCTCAGACTGATTCTGGCTCTGACCTCTCAGACTGATTCTGGCTCTGACCTCTCATACTGATTCTGGCTCTGTCCTCTCAGACTGATTCTGGCTCTGACATCTTATACTGCTTCTGGCTCTGACCTCTCAGACTGATTCTGGCTCTAACCTCTCAGTCTGATTCTGGCTCTGACCTCTCAGTCTGATTCCGGCTCTGACCTCTCAGACTGATTCTGGCTCTGACCTCTTATACTGTTTCTGGCTCTGACCTCTCATACTGTTTCTGGCTCTGACCTCTCATACAGATTCTGGCTCTGATCTCTCATACTGATTCTGGCTCTGACCTCTCAGACTTAGTCTGGCTCTAACCTCTCAGACTGATTCTGGCTGTGAATTCTCAGACTGATTCTGGCTCTAACCTCTCAGACTGATTCTGGCTCTGACCTCTCATACTGATTCTGGCTCTGACCTCTCATACTGATTCTGGCTCTGACCTCTCAGTCTAATTCTGGCTCTGACCTCTCCGTCTAATTCTGGCTCTGACCTCTCATACTGATTCTGGCTCTGACCTATCAGACTGATTCTGGCTCTGACGTCTAATACTACTTCTGGCTCTTACTTCTCAGACTGATTCTGGCTCTGACCTCTCATACTAATTTTGGCTCTGACCTCTCATTCTGATTCTGGCTCTGACATCCCATACTGCTTCTGGCTCTGACCTCTCAGACTGATTCTGGCTTTGACCTCTCAGACTGATTCTGGCTCTGACCTCTCAGTCTGATTCTGGCTCTGACCTCTCAGTCTGATTCTGGCTCTGACCTCTCATACTGATTCTGGCTCTGACCTCTCAGACTGATTCTGGCTCTGACGTCTCAGTCTGATTCTGGCTCTGACCTCTCAGTCTGATTTTGGCTCTGACCTCTCATACTGAGTCTGGCTCTGACCTCTCAGACTGATTCTGGCTCTAACCTCTCAGACTGATTCTGGCTCTGACGTCTAATACTACTTCTGGCTCTGACTTCTCAGACCGATTCTGGCTCTGACCTCTCAGACTGATTCTGGCTCTGACGTCTCAGTCTTATTCTGGCTCTGACCTCTTATACTGATTTTCACTCTGACCTCTCAGAATGATCCTGGCTCTGACCTCTCATACTATTTCTGGCTCTGACCTCTCATACTATTTCTGGCTCTGACCTCTCAGACTGATTCTGGCTCTGACCTCTCAGACTGCTTCTGGCTCTGACATCTCATACTTCTGGCTCTGACCTCTCAGACTGATTCTGGCTCTGACCTCTCAGACTGTTTCTGGCTCTGACCTCTCATACTGATTCTGGCTCTGACCTCTCATACTGATTCCGGCTCTGACCTTTCATACTGATTCTCGCTCTGACCTCTCAGATTGCTTCTGGCTCTGACCTCTCATACTGATTCTGGCTCTGACCTGTCATACTGATTCTGGCTCTGACCTCTCAGACTGCTTCTGGCTCTGAAATCTCATATTTCTGGCTCTGACCTCTCAGACTGATTGTGGCTCTGACCTCTCAAACTAATTCTGGCTCTGATCTCTCAGACTGATTCTTGCTCTGACCTCTCAGTCTGATTCCGGCTCTGACCTCTCAGTCTGATTCCGGCTCTGACCTCTCATATAGATTCTGGTTCTGAACTCTCAGACTGCTTCTGGCTCTGACATCTCATACTTCTTCTAGCTCTGACCACTCAGACTGCTTCTGGCTCTGACCTCTCATACTGATTCTGGCTCTGAATTCTCAGACTGATTCTGACTCTGACCTCTCAGACTGATTCCGGCTCTGACCTCTCATACTGATTCTGGCTCTGAATTCTCAGACTGATTCTGGCTCTGACCTCTCAGACTGATTCCGGCTCTGACCTCTCATACTGATTCTGGCACTGATCTCTCATACTGATTCTTGCTCTGTCTTCTCATAATGATTCTGGCTCTGACCTTTTAGACTACTTCTGGTTCTGTCCTCTCATACTGATTCTGGCTCCGACCTCTCATACTGATTCTGGCTCTGACCTTTTAGACTACTTCTGGCTCTGACCTCTCATACTGATTCTGGCTCTGACCTCTCATACTAATTTTGGCTCTGACTTCTCATTCTGATTCTGGCTCTGACATCCCATACTGCTTCTGGCTCTGACCTCTCAGACTGATTCTGGCTTTGACCTCTCAGACTGATTCTGGCTCTTACCTCAGTCTGATTCTGGCTCTGACCTCTCAGTCTGATTCTGGCTCTGACCTCTCATAATGATTCTGGCTCTGACCTCTCAGACTGATTCTGACTCTGACATCTAATACTACTTCTGGCTCTGACTTCTCAGACCGATTCTGGCTCTGACCTCTCAGACTGATTCTGGCTCTGACGTCTCAGTCTGATTCTGGCTCTGACTACTCAGTCTGATTCTGGCTCGGACCTCTCAGTCTGATTCTGGCTCTGACCTCTCATACTTATTCTGGCTCTGACCTCTCAGTCTGAATCTGGCTCTGACCTCTCATACTGATTCTGGCTCTGACCTCTCAGATTGATTCTGGCTCTGTCCTCTCATACCGATTCTGCTCTGACCTCTCAGTCTGATTCTGGCTCTGACCTCTCAGACTGATTCTGGCTCTGACATCTCATACTAATTTTGGCTCTGACCTCTCATACTTATTCTGGCTCTGACCTCTCAGACTGATTCTGGCTCTGACCTCTCATACTATTTTGACTCTGACCTCTCATACTGATTCTGGTTTTGACATCCCATACTGCTTCTGGCTCTGAGCTCTCAGACTTTTTCTGGCTTTGACCTCTCAGACTGATTCTGGCTCTGACCTCTCAGTCTGATTCTGGCTCTGACCTCTCAGACTGATTCTGGCTCTGACCTCTCATACTGATTCTGGCTCTGACATCCCATACTGCTTCTGGCTCTGACCTCTCATACTGATTCTGGCTCTGACCTCTCAGACTGATTCTGGCTCTCTCCTCTCATACCGATTCTGGCTCTGACCTCCCAGACTAATTCTGGCTCTGACCTCTCAGACTGATTCTGGCTCTGACCTCTCAGACTGATCTGGCTCTGACCTCTCAGACTGATTTTGCTCTGACCTCTCAGACTGATTCTGGCTCTGACCTCTCAGTCTGATTCTGGCTCTGACTTCTCATACTGATTCTGGCTCTGACCTCTCAGACTGATTCTGGCTCTGACGTCTCAGATTGATTCTGGCTTTGTCCTCTCATACCGATTCTGGCTCTGACCTCTCACACCGATTCTGGCTCTGACCTCTCAGACTGATTCTGGCTCTGACGTCTAATACTACTTCTGGCTCTGACTTCTCAGACCGATTCTGGCTCTGACCTCTCAGACTGATTCTGGCTCTGACGTCTCAGTCTGATTCTGGCTCTGACCACTCAGTCTGATTCTGGCTCTGACCTCTCAGTCTGATTCTGGCTCTGACCTCTCATACTTATTCTGGCTCTGACCTCTCAGACTGATTCTGGCTCTGACGTCTCAGTCTGATTCTGGCTCTGACCTCTCAGTCTGATTCTGGCTCTGACCTCTCAGTCTGATTCTGGCTCTGACTTCTCTTACTGATTCTGGCTCTGACCTCTCAGACTGATTCTGGCTCTGACGTCTCAGACTGATTCTGGCTTTGTCCTCTCATACCGATTCTGGCTCTGACCTCTCACACCGATTCTGGCTCTGACCTCTCAGACTGATTCTGCTCTGACGTCTAATACTACTTCTGGCTCTGACTTCTCAGACTGATTCTGGCTCTGACCTCTCATACTAATTTTGGCTCTGACCTCTCATACTGATTCTGGCTTTGACCTCTCAGACTGATTCTGGCTCTGACCTCTCAGTCTGATTCTGGCCTCTGAACCTCTCAGTCTGATTCTGGCTCTGACTTCTCATACTGATTCTGGCTCTGACCTCTCAGACTGATTCTGGCTCTGACGTCTCAGATTGATTCTGGCTTTGTCCTCTCATACCGATTCTGGCTCTGACCTCTCACACCGATTCTGGCTCTGACCTCTCAGACTGATTCTGGCTCTGACGTCTAATACTACTTCTGGCTCTGACTTCTCAGACCGATTCTGGCTCTGACCTCTCAGACTGATTCTGGCTCTGACGTCTCAGTCTGATTCTGGCTCTGACCACTCAGTCTGATTCTGGCTCGACCTCTCAGTCTGATTCTGGCTCTGACCTCTCATACTTATTCTGCTCTGACCTCTCAGACTGATTCTGGCTCTGACGTCTCAGTCTGATTCTGGCTCTGACCTCTCAGTCTGATTCTGGCTCTGACCTCTCATACTGATTCTGGCTCTGACCTCTCAGATTGATTCTGGCTCTGTCCTCTCATACCGATTCTGGCTCTGACCTCTCACACCGATTCTGGCTCTGACCTCTCAGACTGATTCTGGCTCTGACCTCTCATACTAATTTTGGCTCTGACCTCTCATACTGATTCTGGCTCTGACATCCCATACTGCTTCTGGCTCTGACCTCTCATACTGATTCTGGCTCTGACCTCTCAGACTGATTCTGGCTCTCTCCTCTCATACCGATTCTGGCTCTGACCTCTCAGACTGATTCTGGCTCTGACCTCTCATACTAATTTTGGCTCTGACCTCTAATACTTATTCTGGCTCTGACCTCTCAGATTGATTCTGGCTCTGACCTCTCATACTAATTTTGACTCTGACCTCTCATACTGATTCTGGTTTTGACATCCCATACTGCTTCTGGCTCTGAGCTCTCAGACTTTTTCTGGCTTTGACCTCTCAGACTGATTCTGGCTCTGACCTCTCAGTCTGATTCTGGCTCTGACCTCTCAGACTGATTCTGGCTCTGACCTCTCATACTGATTCTGGCTCTGACATCCCATACTGCTTCTGGCTCTGACCTCTCATACTGATTCTGGCTCTGACCTCTCAGACTGATTCTGGCTCTTTCCTCTCATACCGATTCTGGCTCTGACCTCTCAGACTGATTCTGGCTCTGACCTCTCAGACTGATTCTGGCTCTGACCTCTCAGACTGATTCTGGCTCTGACCTCTCAGAATGATTCTGGCTCTGACATCTTATACTGCTTCTGGCTCTGACCTCTCAGACTGATTCTGGCTCTTACCTCTCAGACTGATTCTGGCTCTGACCTCTTATACTGTTTCTGGCTCTGACCTCTCATACTGTTTCTGGCTCTGACCTCTCATACAGATTCTGGCTCTGATCTCTCATACTGATTCTGGCTCGGACCTCTCAGACTTATTCTGGCTCTAACCTCTCAGACTGATTCTGGCTGTGAATTCTCAGACTGATTCTGGCTCTGACCTCTCAGACTGATTCTGGCTCTGACCTCTGATACTGATTCTGGCTCTGACCTCTCATACTGATTCTGGCTCTGACCTCTCAGTCTAAATAAGGCTCTGACCTCTCCGTCTGATTCTGGCTCTGACCTCTCATACTGATTCTGGCTCTGACATCCCATACTGCTTCTGGCTCTGACCTCTCAGACTGATTCTGGCTTTGACCTCTCAGACTGATTCTGGCTCTGACCTCTCAGTCTGATTCTGGCTCTGACCTCTCAGTCTGATTCTGGCTCTGACCTCTCATACTGATTCTGGCTCTGACCTCTCAGACTGATTCTGGCTCTGACGTCTCAGTCTGATTCTGGCTCTGACGTCTCAGTCTGATTCTGGCTCTGACCTCTCATACTGATTCTGGCTCTGACCTCTCAGACTGATTCTGGCTCTAACCTCTCAGACTGATTCTGGCTCTGACGTCTAATACTGCTTCTGGCTCTGACTTCTCAGACCGATTCTGGCTCTGACCTCTCAGACTGATTCTGGCTCTGACGTCTCAGTCTGATTCTGGCTCTGACCACTCAGTCTTATTCTGGCTCTGACCTCTCAGTCTGATTCTGGCTCTGACCTCTCATACTTATTCTGGCTCTGACCTCTCAGACTGATTCTGGCTCTGACGTCTCAGTCTGATTCTGGCTCTGACCTCTCAGTCTGATTCTGGCCCTGACCTCTCCTACTGATTCTGGCTCTGACCTCTCAGATTGATTCTGGCTCTGTCCTCTCATACCGATTCTGGCTCTGACCTCTCACACCGATTCTGGCTCTGACCTCTCAGACTGATTCTGGCTCTGACCTCTCATACTAATTTTGGCTCTGACCTCTCATACTGATTCTGGCTCTGACATCCCATACTGCTTCTGGCACTGACCTCTCATACTGATTCTGGCTCTGACCTCTCAGACTGATTCTGGCTCTCTCCTCTCATACCGATTCCGGCTCTGACCTCTCAGACTGATTCTGGCTCTGACCTCTCATACTAATTTTGGCTCTGATCTCTCATACTTATTCTGGCTCTGACCTCTCAGACTGATTCTGGCTCTGACCTCTCATACTAATTTTGACTCTGACCTCTCATACTGATTCTGGTTTTGACATCCCATACTGCTTCTGGCTCTGAGCTCTCAGACTTTTTCTGGCTTTGACCTCTCAGACTGATTCTGGCTCTGACCTCTCAGTCTGATTCTGGCTCTGACCTCTCAGTCTGATTCTGGCTCTGACCTCTCATACTGATTCTGGCTCTGACATCCCATACTGCTTCTGGCTCTGACCTATCATACTGATTCTGGCTCTGACCTCTCAGACTGATTCTGGCTCTCTCCTCTCGTACCGATTCTGGCTCTGACCTCTCAGACTGATTCTGGCTCTGACCTCTTATACTGTTTCTGGCTCTGACCTCTCATACTGTTTCTGGCTCTGACCTCTCATACAGATTCTGGCACTGATCTCTCATACTGATTCTGGCTCGGACCTCTCAGACTTATTCTGGCTCTAACCTCTCAGACTGATTCTGGCTGTGAAATCTCAGACTGATTCTGGCTCTGACCTCTCAGACTGATTCTGGCTCTGACCTCTCATACTGATTCTGGCTCTGACCTCTCATACTGATTCTGACTCTGACCTCTCAGTCTAAATCTGGCTCTGACCTCTCCGTCAGATTCTGGCTCTGACCTCTCATACTGATTCTGGCTCTGACCTCTCAGACTGATTCTGGCTCTGACCTCTCAGACTGATTCTGGCTCTGATGTCTAATACTACTTCTGGCTCTGTCTTCTCAGACTGATTCTGGCTCTGACCTCTCATACTAATTTTGGCTCTGACCTCTCATTCTGATTCTGGCTCTGACATCCCATACTGCTTCTGGCTCTGACCTCTCAGACTGATTCTGGCTTTGACCTCTCAGACTGATTCTGGCTCTGACCTCAGTCTGATTCTGGCTCTGACCTCTCAGTCTGATTCTGGCTCTGACCTCTCATACTGATTCTGGCTCTGACCTCTCAGACTGATTCTGGCTCTGACGTCTCAGTCTGATTCTGGCTCTGACCTCTCATACTGATTCTGGCTCTGACCTCTCAGACTAATTCTGGCTCTGACCTCTCAGACTGATTCTGGCTCTGACATCTAATACTACTTCTGGCTCTGACTTCTCAGACCGATTCTGGCTCTGACCTCTCAGACTGATTCTGGCTCTGACGTCTCAGTCTGATTCTGGCTCTGACTACTCAGTCTGATTCTGGCTCTGACCTCTCAGTCTGATTCTGGCTCTGACCTCTCATACTGATTCTGGCTCTGACCTCTCAGATTGATTCTGGCTCTGTCCTCTCATACCGATTCTGGCTCTGACCTCTCACACCGATTCTGGCTCTGACCTCTCAGACTGATTCTGGCTCTGACCTCTCATACTAATTTTGGCTCTGACCTCTCATACTTATTCTGGCTCTGACCTCTCAGACTGATTCTGGCTCTGACCTCTCATACTAATTTTGACTCTGACCTCTCATACTGATTCTGGTTTTGACATCCCATACTGCTTCTGGCTCTGAGCTCTCAGACTTTTTCTGGCTTTGACCTCTCAGACTGATTCTGGCTCTGACCTCTCAGACTGATTCTGGCTCTGACCTCTCATACTGATTCTGGCTCTGACATCCCATACTGCTTCTGGCTCTGACCTCTCATACTGATTCTGGCTCTGACCTCTCAGACTGATTCTGGCTCTCTCCTCTCATACCGATTCTGGCTCTGACCTCCCAGACTAATTCTGGCTCTGACCTCTCAGACTGATTCTGGCTCTGACCTCTCAGACTGATTCTGGCTCTGACCTCTCAGTCTGATTCTGGCTCTGACCTCTCAGTCTGATTCTGGCTCTGACTTCTCATACTGATTCTGGCTCTGACCTCTCAGACTGATTCTGGCTCTGACGTCTCAGATTGATTCTGGCTTTGTCCTCTCATACCGATTCTGGCTCTGACCTCTTACACCGATTCTGGCTCTGACCTCTCAGACTGATTCTGGCTCTGACGTCTAATACTACTTCTGGCTCTGACTTCTCAGACCGATTCTGGCTCTGACCTCTCAGACTGATTCTGGCTCTGACGTCTCAGTCTGATTCTGGCTCTGACCTCTCAGTCTGATTCTGGCTCTGACCTCTCATACTTATTCTGGCTCTGACCTCTCAGACTGATTCTGGCTCTGACGTCTCAGTCTGATTCTGGCTCTGACCTCTCAGTCTGATTCTGGCTCTGACCTCTCAGTCTGATTCTGGCTCTGACTTCTCATACTGATTCTGGCTCTGACCTCTCAGACTGATTCTGGCTCTGACGTCTCAGATTGATTCTGGCTTTGTCCTCTCATACCGATTCTGGCTCTGACCTCTCACACCGATTCTGGCTCTGACCTCTCAGACTGATTCTGGCTCTGACGTCTAATACTACTTCTGGCTCTGACTTCTCAGACTGATTCTGGCTCTGACCTCTCATACTAATTTTGGCTCTGACCTCTCATACTGATTCTGGCTTTGACCTCTCAGACTGATTCTGGCTCTGACCTCTCAGTCTGATTCTGGCTCTCACCTCTCAGTCTGATTCTGGCTCTGACTTCTCATACTGATTCTGGCTTTGACCTCTCAGACTGATTCTGGCTCTGACGTCTCAGATTGATTCTGGCTTTGTCCTCTCATACCGATTCTGGCTCTGACCTCTCACACCAAATCTGGCTCTGACCTCTCAGACTGATTCTGGCTCTGACGTCTAATACTACTTCTGGCTCTGACTTCTCAGACTGATTCTGGCTCTGACCTCTCATACTAATTTTGGCTCTGACCTCTCATACTGATTCTGGCTTTGACCTCTCAGACTGATTCTGGCTCTGACCTCTCAGTCTGATTCTGGCTCTGACCTCTCAGTCTGATTCTGGCTCTGACCTCTCATACTTATTCTGGCTCTGACCTCTCAGACTGATTCTGGCTCTGACGTCTCAGTCTGATTCTGGCTCTGACCTCTCAGTCTGATTCTGGCTCTGACCTCTCATACTGATTCTGGCTCTGACCTCTCAGATTGATTCTGGCTCTGTCCTCTCATACCGATTCTGGCTCTGACCTCTCACACCGATTCTGGCTCTGACCTCTCAGACTGATTCTGGCTCTGACCTCTCATACTAATTTTGGCTCTGACCTCTCATACTGATTCTGGCTCTGACATCCTATACTGCTTCTGGCTCTGACCTCTCATACTGATTCTGGCTCTGACCTCTCAGACTGATTCTGGCTCTCTCCTCTCATACCGATTCTGGCTCTGACCTCTCAGACTGATTCTGGCTCTGACCTCTCATACTAATTTTGGCTCTGACCTCTCATACTTATTCTGGCTCTGACCTCTCAGACTGATTCTGGCTCTGACCTCTCATACTAATTTTGACTCTGACCTCTCATACTGATTCTGGTTTTGACATCCCATACTGCTTCTGGCTCTGAGCTCTCAGACTTTTTCTGGCTTTGACCTCTCAGACTGATTCTGGCTCTGACCTCTCAGTCTGATTCTGGCTCTGACCTCTCAGACTGATTCTGGCTCTGACCTCTCATACTGATTCTGGCTCTGACATCCCATACTGCTTCTGGCTCTGACCTCTCATACTGATTCTGGCTCTGACCTCTCAGACTGATTCTGGCTCTTTCCTCTCATACCGATTCTGGCTCTGACCTCTCAGACTGATTCTGGCTCTGACCTCTCAGACTGATTCTGGCTCTGACCTCTCATACTGATTCTGGCTCTGACCTCTCAGAATGATTCTGGCTCTGACATCTTATACTGATTCTGGCTCTTACCTCTCAGACTGATTCTGGCTCTGACCTCTTATACTGTTTCTGGCTCTGACCTCTCATACTGTTTCTGGCTCTGACCTCTCATACAGATTCTGGCTCTGATCTCTCATACTGATTCTGGCTCGGACCTCTCAGACTTATTCTGGCTCTAACCTCTCAGACTGATTCTGGCTGTGAATTCTCAGACTGATTCTGGCTCTGACCTCTCAGACTGATTCTGGCTCTGACCTCTGATACTGATTCTGGCTCTGACCTCTCATACTGATTCTGGCTCTGACCTCTCAGTCTAAATCAGGCTCTGACCTCTCCGTCTGATTCTGGCTCTGACCTCTCATTCTGATTCTGGCTCTGACATCCCATACTGCTTCTGGCTCTGACCTCTCAGACTGATTCTGGCTCTGACCTCTCAGTCTGATTCTGGCTCTGACCTCTCAGTCTGATTCTGGCTCTGACCTCTCACACTGATTCTGGCTCTGACCTCTCAGACTGATTCTGGCTCTGACGTCTCAGTCTGATTCTGGCTCTGACCTCTCAGTCTGATTCTGGCTCTGACCTCTCAGACTGATTCTGGCTCTGACCTCTCAGACTGATTCTGGCTCTAACCTCTCAGACTGATTCTGGCTCTGACGTCTAATACTACTTCTGGCTCTGACTTCTCAGACCGATTCTGCTTCTGACCTCTCAGACTGATTCTGGCTCTGACGTCTCAGTCTGATTCTGGCTCTGACCACTCAGTCTTATTCTGGCTCTGACCTCTCAGTCTGTTTCTGGCTCTGACCTCTCATACTTATTCTGGCTCTGACCTCTCAGACTGATTCTGGCTCTGACGTCTCAGTCTGATTCTGGCTCTGACCTCTCAGTCTGATTCTGGCCCTGACCTCTCCTACTGATTCTGGCTCTGACCTCTCAGATTGATTCTGGCTCTGTCCTCTCATACCGATTCTGGCTCTGACCTCTCACACCGATTCTGGCTCTGACCTCTCAGACTGATTCTGGCTCTGACCTCTCATACTAATTTTGGCTCTGACCTCTCATACTGATTCTGGCTCTGACATCCCATACTGCTTCTGGCACTGACCTCTCATACGGATTCTGGCTCTGACCTCTCAGACTGATTCTGGCTCTCTCCTCTCATACCGATTCTGGCTCTGACCTCTCAGACTGATTCTGGCTCTGACCTCTCATACTAATTTTGGCTCTGATCTCTCATACTTATTCTGGCTCTGACCTCTCATACTAATTTTGACTCTGACCTCTCATACTGATTCTGGTTTTGACATCCCATACTGCTTCTGGCTCTGAGCTCTCAGACTTTTTCTGGCTTTGACCTCTCAGACTGATTCTGGCTCTGACCTTTCAGTCTGATTCTGGCTCTGACCTCTCAGTCTGATTCTGGCTCTGACCTCTCATACTGATTCTGGCTCTGACATCCCATACTGCTTCTGGCTCTGACCTATCATACTGATTCTGGCTCTGACCTCTCAGACTGATTCTGGCTCTCTCCTCTCATACCGATTCTGGCTCTGACCTCTCAGACTGATTCTGGCTCTGACCTCTTATACTGTTTCTGGCTCTGACCTCTCATACTGTTTCTGGCTCTGACCTCTCATACAGATTCTGGCACTGATCTCTCATACTGATTCTGGCTCGGACCTCTCAGACTTATTCTGGCTCTAACCTCTCAGACTGATTCTGGCTGTGAAATCTCAGACTGATTCTGGCTCTGACCTCTCAGACTGATTCTGGCTCTGACCTCTCATACTGATTCTGGCTCTGACCTCTCATACTGATTCTGGCTCTGACCTCTCATACTGATTCTGGCTCTGACCTCTCAGTCTAAATCTGGCTCTGACCTCTCATACTGATTCTGGCTCTGACCTCTCAGACTGATTCTGGCTCTGACCTCTCAGACTGATTCTGGCTCTGACGTCTAATACTACTTCTGGCTCTGACTTCTCAGACTGATTCTGGCTCTGACCTCTCATACTAATTTTGGCTCTGACCTCTCATTCTGATTCTGCTTCTGACATCCCATACTGCTTCTGGCTCTGACCTCTCAGACTGATTCTGGCTTTGACCTCTCAGACTGATTCTGGCTCTGACCTCAGTCTGATTCTGGCTCTGACCTCTCAGTCTGATTCAGGCTCTGACCTCTCATACTGATTCTGGCTCTGACCTCTCAGACTGATTCTGGCTCTGACGTCTCAGTCTGATTCTGGCTCTGACCTCTCGTACTGATTCTGGCTCTGACCTCTCAGACTAATTCTGGCTCTGACCTCTCAGACTGATTCTGGCTCTGACATCTAATACTACTTCTGGCTCTGACTTCTCAGACCGATTCTGGCTCTGACCTCTCAGACTGATTCTGGCTCTGACTACTTAGTCTGATTCTGGCTCTGACCTCTCAGTCTGATTCTGGCTCTGACCTCTCATACTTATTCTGGCTCTGACCTCTCAGTCTGATTCTGGCTCTGACCTCTCATACTGATTCTGGCTCTGACCTCTCAGATTGATTCTGGCTCTGTCCTCTCATACCGATTCTGGCTCTGACCTCTCAGTCTGATTCTGGCTCTGACCTCTCAGACTGATTCTGGCTCTGACCTCTCATACTAATTTTGGCTCTGACCTCTCATACTTATTCTGGCTCTGACCTCTCAGACTGATTCTGGCTCTGACCTCTCATACTAATTTTGACTCTGACCTCTCATACTGATTCTGGTTTTGACATCCCATACTGCTTCTGGCTCTGAGCTCTCAGACTTTTTCTGGCTTTGACCTCTCAGACTGATTCTGGCTCTGACCTCTCAGTCTGATTCTGGCTCTGACCTCTCAGACTGATTCTGGCTCTCTCCTCTCATACCGATTCTGGCTCTGACCTCCCAGACTAATTCTGGCTCTGACCTCTCAGACTGATTCTGGCTCTGACCTCTCAGACTGATTCTGGCTCTGACCTCTCATACGGATTCTGGCTCTGACCTCTCAGACTGATTCTGGCTCTGACATCTTATACTGCTTCTGGCTCTGACCTCTCAGACTGATTCTGGCTCTAACCTCTCAGTCTGATTCAGGCTCTGACCTCTCAGTCTGATTCCGGCTCTGACCTCTCAGACTGATTCTGGCTGTGACCTCTCAGACTGATTCTGGCTCTGACCTCTTATACTGTTTCTGGCTCTGACCTCTCATACTGTTTCTGGCTCTGACCTCTCATACAGATTCTGGCTCTGATCTCTCAGACTGATTCTGGCTCTGACCTCTCAGACTGATTCTGGCTCTGACCTCTCAGACTGATTCTGGCTCTGACCTCTCAGACTGATTCTGGCTCTGACTTCTCAGACTGATTCTGGCTCTGACTTCTCATACTAATTTTGGCTCTGACCTCTCATTCTGATTCTGGCTCTCACATCCCATACTGCTTCTGGCTCTGACCTCTCAGACTGATTATGGCTCTGACGTCTCAGTCTGATTCTGGCTCTGACCTCTCAGTCTGATTCTGGCTCTGACCTCTCAGACTGATTCTGGCTCTGACCTCTCAGACTGATTCTGGCTCTGACTTCTCAGACTGATTCTGGCTCTGACCTCTCATACTAATTTTGGCTCTGACCTCTCATTCTGATTCTGGCTCTCACATCCCATACTGCTTCTGGCTCTGACCTCTCAGACTGATTCTGGCTCTGACGTCTCAGTCTGATTCTGGCTCTGACCTCTCAGTCTGATTCTGGCTCTGACCTCTCATACTGATTCTGGCTCTGACCTCTCAGACTGATTCTGGCTCTAACCTCTCAGACTGATTCTGGCTCTGACGTCTAATACTACTTCTGGCTCTGACTTCTCAGACCGATTCTGGCTCTGACCTCTCATACTGATTCTGGCTCTGACCTCTCAGACTGATTCTGGCTCTGACCTCTCCGTCTGATTCTGGCTCTGACCTCTCATACTGATTCTGGCTCTGACCTCTCAGACTGATTCTGGCTCTGACGTCTCAGTCTGATTCTGGCTCTGACCTCTCAGTCTGATTCTGGCTCTGACCTCTCAGACTGATTCTGGCTCTGACCTCTCAGACTGTTTCTGGCTCTGACGTCTAATACTACTTCTGGCTCTGACTTCTCAGACTGATTCTGGCTCTGACCTCTCATACTAATTTTGGCTCTGACCTCTCATTCTGATTCTGGCTCTGACATCCCATACTGCTTCTGGCTCTGACCTCTCAGACTGATTCTGGCTTTGACCTCTCAGACTGATTCTGGCTCTGACATCACATACTGCTTCTGGCTCTGACCTCTCAGTCTGATTCTGGCTCTGACCTCTCATACTGATTCTGGCTCTGACCTCTCAGACTGATTCTGGCTCTGACGTCTCAGTCTGATTCTGGCTCTGACCTCTCATACTGATTCTGGCTCTGACCTCTCAGACTGATTCTGGCTCTAACCTCTCAGACTGATTCTGGCTCTGACGTCTAATACTACTTCTGGCTCTGACGTCTCAGTCTTATTCTGGCTCTGACCACTCAGTCTGATTCTGGCTCAGACCTCTCAGTCTGATTCTGGCTCTGACCTCTCATACTTATTCTGGCTCTGACCTCTCAGACTGATTCTGGCTCTGACGTCTCAGTCTGATTCTGGCTCCGACCTCTCAGTCTGATTCTGGCTCTGACCTCTCATACTGATTCTGGCTCTTACCTCTCAGATTGATTCTGGCTCTGTCCTCTCATACCGATTCTGGCTCTGTCCTCTCATACCGATTCTGGCTCTGACCTCTCACACCGATTCTGGCTCTGACCTCTCAGACTGATTCTGGCTCTGACCTCTCATACTAATTTTGGCTCTGACCTCTCATACTGATTCTGGCTCTATCATCCCATACTGCTTCTGGCTCTGATCTCTCATACTGATTCTGGCTCTGACCTCTCAGACTGATTCTGGCTCTCTCCTCTCATACCGATTCTGGCTCTGACCTCTCAGACTGATTCTGGCTCTGACCTCTCATACTAATTTTGGCTCTGACCTCTCATACTTATTCTGGCTCTGACCTCTCAGACTGATTCTGGCTCTGACCTCTCATACTAATTTTGACTCTGACCTCTCATACTGATTCTGGTTTTGACATCCCATACTGCTTCTGGCTCTGAGCTCTCAGACTTTTTCTGGCTTTGACCTCTCAGACTGATTCTGGCTCTGACCTCTCAGTCTGATTCTGGCTCTGACCTCTCAGACTGATTCTGGCTCTGACCTCTCATACTGATTCTGGCTCTGACATCCCATACTGCTTCTGGCTCTGACCTCTCATACTGATTCTGGCTCTGACCTCTCAGACTGATTCTGGCTCTCTCCTCTCATACCGATTCTGGCTCTGACCTCTCAGACTAATTCTGGCTCTGACCTCTCAGACTGATTCTGGCTCTGACCTCTCAGACTGATTCTGGCTCTGACCTCTCAGACGGATTCTGGCTCTGACCTCTCAGACTGATTCTGGCTCTGACATCTTATACTGCTTCTGGCTCTGACCTCTCAGACTGATTCTGGCTCTAACCTCTCAGTCTGATTCCGGCTCTGACCTCTCAGTCTGATTCCGGCTCTGACCTCTCAGACTGATTCTGGCTGTGACCTCTCAGACTGATTCTGGCTCTGACCTCTTATACTGTTTCTGGCTCTGACCTCTCATGCTGTTTCTGTCTCTGACCTCTCATACAGATTCTGGCTCTGATCTCTCAGACTGATTCTGGCTCTGACCTCTCAGACTGATTCTGGCTCTGACCTCTCAGACTGATTCTGGCTCTGACCTCTCAGACTGATTCTGGCTCTGACTTCTCAGACTGATTCTGGCTCTGACCTCTCATACTAATTTTGGCTCTGACCTCTCATTCTGATTCTGGCTCTGACATCCCATACTGCTTCTGGCTCTGACCTCTCAGACTGATTCTGGCTTTGACCTCTCAGACTGATTCTGGCTCTGACCTCTCAGTCTGATTCTGGCTCTGACCTCTCAGTCTGATTCTGGCTCTGACCTCTCATACTGATTCTGGCTCTGACCTCTCAGACTGATTCTGGCTCTGACATCTCAGTCTGATTCTGGCTCTGACCTCTCAGTCTGATTCTGGCTCTGACCTCTCATACTGATTCTGGCTCTGACCTCTCAGACTGATTCTGGCTCTGACCTCTCAGACTGATTCTGGCTCTAACCTCTCAGACTGATTCTGGCTCTGACGTCTAATACTACTTCTGGCTCTGACTTCTCAGACCGATTCTGGCTCTGACCTCTCATACTGATTCTGGCTCTGACCTCTCCGTCTGATTCTGGCTCTGACCTCTCATACTGATTCTGGCTCTGACCTCTCAGACTGATTCTGGCTCTGACCTCTCAGACTGATTCTGGCTCTGACGTCTCAGTCTGATTCTGGCTCTGACCACTCAGTCTGATTCTGGCTCTGACCACTCAGTCTGATTCTGGCTCTGACCTCTCAGTCTGATTCTGGCTCTGACCTCTCAGTCTGATTCTGGCTCTGACCTCTCAGACTGATTCTGGCTCTGACCTCTCAGACTGATTCTGGCTCTGACGTCTAATACTACTTCTGGCTCTGACTTCTCAGACTGATTCTGGCTCTGACCTCTCATACTAATTTTGGCTCTGACCTCTCATTCTGATTCTGGCTCTGACATCCCATACTGCTTCTGGCTCTGACCTCTCAGTCTGATTCTGGCTCTGACCTCTCAGTCTGATTCTGGCTCTGACCTCTCATACTGATTCTGGCTCTGACTTCTCAGTCTGATTCTGGCTCTGACCTCTCAGTCTGATTCTGGCTCTGACCTCTCAGACTGATTCTGGCTCTGACGTCTCAGTCTGATTCTGGCTCTGACCACTCAGTCTGATTCTGGCTCTGACCTCTCAGTCTGATTCTGGCTCTGACCTCTCAGACTGATTCTGGCTCTGACGTCTCAGTCTGATTCTGGCTCTGACCTCTCAGTCTGATTCTGGCTCTGACCTCTCATACTGATTCTGGCTCTGACCTCTCAGATTGATTCTGGCTCTGTCCTCTCATACCGATTCTGGCTCTGACCTCTCACACCGATTCTGGCTCTGACCTCTCAGACTGATTCTGGCTCTGACCTCTCATACTAATTTTGGCTCTGACCTCTCATACTGATTCTGGCTCTGACATCCCATACTGCTTCTGGCTCTGACCTCTCATACTGATTCTGGCTCTGACCTCTCAGACTGATTCTGGCTCTCTCCTCTCATACCGATTCTGGCTCTGACCTCTCAGACTGATTCTGGCTCTGACCTCTCATACTGCTTCTGGCTCTGACCTCTCAGACTGATTCTGGCTCTAACCTCTCAGTCTGATTCTGGCTCTGACCTCTCAGTCTGATTCTGGCTCTGACCTCTCAGACTGATTCTGGCTCTGACCTCTCAGGCTAATTCTGGCTCTGACCTCTCAGACTGATTCTGGCTCTGACCTCTTATACTGTTTCTGGCTCTGACCTCTCATACTGTTTCTGGCTCTGACCTCTCATACAGATTGTGGCTCTGATCTCTCATACTGATTCTGGCTCTGACCTCTCAGACTTATTCTGGCTCTAACCTCTCAGACTGATTCTGGCTGTGAATTCTCAGACTGATTCTGGCTCTGACCTCTCAGACTGATTCTGGCTCTGACCTCTCATACTGATTCTGGCTCTGACCTCTCATACTGATTCTGGCTCTGACCTCTCAGTCTAATTCTGGCTCTGACCTCTCCGTCTGATTCTGGCTCTGACCTCTCATACTGATTCTGGCTCTGACCTCTCAGACTGATTCTGGCTTTGACGTCTAATACTACTTCTGGCTCTGACTTCTCAGACTGATTCTGGCTCTGACCTCTCATACTAATTTTGGCTCTGACCTCTCATTCTGATTCTGGCTCTGACATCCCATACTGCTTCTGGCTCTGACCTCTCAGTCTGATTCTGGCTCTGACCTCTCAGTCTGATTCTGGCTCTGACCTCTCATACTGATTCTGGCTCTGACCTCTCAGACTGATTCTGGCTCTGACGTCTCAGTCTGATTCTGGCTCTGACCTCTCAGTCTGATTCTGGCTCTGACCTCTCATACTGATTCTGGCTCTGACCTCTCAGACTGATTCTGGCTCTGACCTCTCAGACTGATTCTGGCTCTGATGTCTAATACTACTTCTGGCTCTGACTTCTCAGACCGATTCTGGCTCTGACCTCTCAGACTGATTCTGGCTCTGACCTCTCAGACTGATTCTGGCTCTGACCACTCAGTCTGATTCTGGCTCTGACCTCTCAGTCTGATTCTGGCTCTGACCTCTCATACTGATTCTGGCTCTGACCTCTCATACTGATTCTGGCTCTGTCCTCTCATACCGATTCTGGCTCTGACCTCTCACACCAATTCTGGCTCTGACCTCTCAGACTGATTCTGGCTCTGACCTCTCATACTGATTCTGGCTCTGACATCCCATACTGCTTCTGGCTCTGACCTCTCATACTGATTCTGGCTCTGACATCCCATACTGCTTCTGGCTCTGACCTCTCAAACTGATTCTGGCTCTGACCTCTCAGACTGATTCTGGCTATCTCCTCTCATACCGATTCTGGCTCTGACCTCTCAGACTGATTCTGGCTCTGACCTCTCATACTAATTTTGACTCTGACCTCTCATACTGATTCTGGTTTTGACATCCCATACTGCTTCTGGCTCTGAGCTCTCAGACTTTTTCTGGCTTTGACCTCTCAGACTGATTCTGGCTCTGAACTCTCAGTCTGATTCTGGCTCTGACCTCTCAGACTGATTCTGGCTCTGACCTCTCATACTGATTCTGGCTCTGACATCCCATACTGCTTCTGGCTCTGACCTCTCAGACTGATTCTGGCTCTCTCCTCTCATACCGATTCTGGCTCTGACCTCTCAGACTGATTCTGGTTCTGACCTCTCAGACTGATTCTGGCTCTGACCTCTCAGACTGATTCTGGCTCTGACCTCTCATACTGATTCTGGCTCTGTCCTCTCAGACTGATTCTGGCTCTGACATCTTATACTGCTTCTGGCTCTGACCTCTCAGACTGATTCTGGCTCTAACCTCTCAGTCTGATTCTGGCTCTGACCTCTCAGTCTGATTCCGGCTCTGACCTCTCAGACTGATTCTGGCTCTGACCTCTTATACTGTTTCTGGCTCTGACCTCTCATACTGTTTCTGGCTCTGACCTCTCATACAGATTCTGGCTCTGATCTCTCATACTGATTCTGGCTCTGACCTCTCAGACTTAGTCTGGCTCTAACCTCTCAGACTGATTCTGGCTGTGAATTCTCAGACTGATTCTGGCTCTAACCTCTCAGACTGATTCTGGCTCTGACCTCTCATACTGATTCTGGCTCTGACCTCTCATACTGATTCTGGCTCTGACCTCTCAGTCTAATTCTGGCTCTGACCTCTCCGTCTAATTCTGGCTCTGACCTCTCATACTGATTCTGGCTCTGACCTATCAGACTGATTCTGGCTCTGACGTCTAATACTACTTCTGGCTCTTACTTCTCAGACTGATTCTGGCTCTAACCTCTCAGTCTAATTCTGGCTCTGACCTCTCCGTCTAATTCTGGCTCTGACCTCTCATACTGATTCTGGCTCTGACCTATCAGACTGATTCTGGCTCTGACGTCTAATACTACTTCTGGCTCTTACTTCTCAGACTGATTCTGGCTCTGACCTCTCATACTAATTTTGGCTCTGACCTCTCATACTAATTTTGGCTCTGACCTCTCATTCTGATTCTGGCTCTGACATCCCATACTGCTTCTGGCTCTGACCTCTCAGACTGATTCTGGCTTTGACCTCTCAGACTGATTCTGGCTCTGACCTCTCAGTCTGATTCTGGCTCTGACCTCTCAGTCTGATTCTGGCTCTGACCTCTCATACTGATTCTGGCTCTGACCTCTCAGACTGATTCTGGCTCTGACGTCTCAGTCTGATTCTGGCTCTGACCTCTCAGTCTGATTTTGGCTCTGACCTCTCATACTGAGTCTGGCTCTGACCTCTCAGACTGATTCTGGCTCTAACCTCTCAGACTGATTCTGGCTCTGACGTCTAATACTACTTCTGGCTCTGACTTCTCAGACCGATTCTGGCTCTGACCTCTCAGACTGATTCTGGCTCTGACGTCTCAGTCTTATTCTGGCTCTGACCTCTCATACTGATTTTCACTCTGACCTCTCAGAATGATCCTGGCTCTGACCTCTCATACTATTTCTGGCTCTGACCTCTCATACTATTTCTGGCTCTGACCTCTCAGACTGATTCTGGCTCTGACCTCTCAGACTGCTTCTGGCTCTGACATCTCATACTTCTGGCTCTGACCTCTCAGACTGATTCTGGCTCTGACCTCTCAGACTGTTTCTGGCTCTGACCTCTCATACTGATTCTGGCTCTGACCTCTCATACTGATTCCGGCTCTGACCTTTCATACTGATTCTCGCTCTGACCTCTCAGATTGCTTCTGGCTCTGACCTCTCATACTGATTCTGGCTCTGACCTGTCATACTGATTCTGGCTCTGACCTCTCAGACTGCTTCTGGCTCTGAAATCTCATACTTCTGGCTCTGACCTCTCAGACTGATTGTGGCTCTGACCTCTCAAACTAATTCTGGCTCTGATCTCTCAGACTGATTCTTGCTCTGACCTCTCAGTCTGATTCCGGCTCTGACCTCTCAGTCTGATTCCGGCTCTGACCTCTCATATAGATTCTGGTTCTGAACTCTCAGACTGCTTCTGGCTCTGACATCTCATACTTCTTCTAGCTCTGACCACTCAGACTGCTTCTGGCTCTGACCTCTCATACTGATTCTGGCTCTGAATTCTCAGACTGATTCTGACTCTGACCTCTCAGACTGATTCCGGCTCTGACCTCTCATACTGATTCTGGCTCTGAATTCTCAGACTGATTCTGGCTCTGACCTCTCAGACTGATTCCGGCTCTGACCTCTCATACTGATTCTGGCACTGATCTCTCATACTGATTCTTGCTCTGTCTTCTCATAATGATTCTGGCTCTGACCTTTTAGACTACTTCTGGTTCTGTCCTCTCATACTGATTCTGGCTCCGACCTCTCATACTGATTCTGGCTCTGACCTTTTAGACTACTTCTGGCTCTGACCTCTCATACTGATTCTGGCTCTGACCTTTCAGACTGATTCCAGCTCTGACCTCTCAGACTGATTCTGGCTCTGACCTCTCAGTCTGATTCTGGCTCTGACCCTTCAGTCTGATTCTGGCTCTGACCTCTCAGACTGATTCTGGCTCTGACGTCTCAGTCTGATTCTGGCTCTGACCTCTCAGACTGATTCTGGCTCTGACCTCTCAGTCTGATTCTGGCTCTGACCCTTCAGTCTGATTCTGGCTCTGACCTCTCAGACTGATTCTGGCTCTGACGTCTCAGTCTGATTCTGGCTCTGACCTCTCAGACTGATTCTGGCTCTGACCTCTCATACTAATTTTGACTCTGACCTCTCTTACTGATTCTGGCTCTGACTTCCCATACTGCTTCTGGCTCTGACCTCTCAGACTGATTCTGGCTCTGACCTCTCATACTGATTCTGGCTCTGACCTCTCAGTCTGATTCTGGCTCTTACCTCTCATACTACTTCTGGCTCTGACTTCTCAGACCGATTCTGGCTCTGACCTCTCAGACTGATTCTGGCTCTGACCTCTCATACTGATTCTGGCTTTGACCTCTCAGACTGATTCTGGCTCTGACCTCTCAGTCTGATTCTGGCTCTGACCTCTCAGACTGATTCTGGCTCTGACATCTTATACTGCTTCTGGCTCTGACCTCTCAGACTGATTCTGGCTCTGACCTTTCATACTGATTCTGGCTCTGACCTCTCATACTGATTCTGGCTTTGACCTCTGAGACTGATTCAGGCTCTGACCTCTCAGTCTGATTCTGGCTCTGACATCTTATACTACTTCTGGCTCTGACTTCTCATACTTCTTCTGGCTCTGACCTCTCAGACTAAATTTGGCTCTGACCTTTTTTACTGTTTCTGGCTCTGACCTCTCATACTGATTCTGGGTCTGACCTCTCTTACTGATTCTGGCTCTGACCTCTCATACTCATTCCGGCTCTGACCTCTCATACTGATTCTGGGTCTGACCTTTCATACTGATTCTGGCTCTGATCTCTCATACTGATTCTGGCTCTGACCTTTCATACTGATTCTGACTCTGACCTCTCAGTGTGATTCCGGCTGTGTCCTCTCATACTGATTCTGGCTCTGATCTCTCATACTGATTCTGGCTCTGACCTCTCAGACTGATTCTGGCTCTGACCTCTCATACTGATTCTGGCTCTGACCTCTCATACTGATTCTGGCTCTGATCTCTCATACTGATTCTGGCTCTGACCTCTCAGACTGATTCTGGCTCTGACCTTTTATACTGCTTCTGGTTCTGTCCTCTCATACTGATTCTGGCTCTGACATCTCAGACTGATTCTGGCTTTGACCTCTCAGACTGATTCTGGCTCTGATCTCTCATACTGATTCTGGCTCTGACCTCTCAGACTTATTCTGGCTCTGAATTCTCAGACTGATTCTGGCTCTGACCTTTTAAACTGATTCTGGCTCTGACCTCTCAGACTGATTCTGGCTCTGACCTCTCATACTGATTCTGGCTCTGAATTCTCAGACTGCTTCTGGCTCTGACCTCTCAGACTGATTCTGGCTCTGACCTCTCAGACTGATTCTGGCACTGATCTCTCATACTGATTATTGCTCTGTCCCCTCATACTGATTCTGGCTCTGACCTCTCATACTGATTCTGGCTCTGACCTCTCAGACTGATTCTGGCTCTGACCTCTCAGACTGATTTTGGCTCTGACCTCTCAGACTGATTCTGGCTCTGACCTCTCAGACTGATTCTGGCTCTGACCTCTCAGACTGATTCTGGCTCTGACCTCTCAGACTGATTCTGGCTCTGACATCTTATACTGCTTCTGGCTCTGACCTCTCAGAATTATTCTGGCTCTGACCTCTCATATTGATTCCGGCTCTGACCTTTCATACTGCTTCTGACTCTGACCTCTCATACTGATTCTGGCTCTGACCTCTCATACAAATTCTGGTTCTGACCTCTCATACTGATTCTCACTCTGACCTCTCAGAATGATCCTGGCTCTGACCTCTCATACTATTTCTGGCTCTGACCTCTCAGACTGATTCTGGCTCTGACCTCTCAGACTGCTTCTGGCTCTGACATCTCATACTTGTGGCTCTGACCTCTCAGACTGCTTCTGGCTCTGACATCTCATACTTCTGGCTCTGACCTCTCAGACTGATTCTGGCTCTGACCTCTCAGACTGCTTCTGGCTCTGACCTCTCATACTGATTCTGGCTCTGACCTCTCATACTGATTCCGGCTCTGACCTTTCATACTGATTCTGGCTCTGACCTCTCAGACTGCTTCTGGCTCTGACCTCTCATACTGATTCTGGCTCTGACCTGTCATACTGATTCTGGCTCTGACCTCTCAGACTGCTTCTGGCTCTGAAATCTCATACTTCTGGCTCTGACCTTTTAGACTGATTTTGGCTCTGACCTCTCAGACTGCTTCTGGCTCTGACCTCTCATACTGATTCTGGCTCTGACCTCTAAGACTGATTCTGGCTCTGACTCTCTGACTGATTCTGGCTCTGACCTCTCAGACTGATTCTGGCTCTGACATCTCATACTTCTTCTGGCTCTGACCTCTCAGACTGATTCTGGCTCTGACCTTTCATACTGCTTCTGGCTCTGACCTCTCATACGGATTCTGGCTCAGACCTCTCATACTGATTCCAGTTCTGACCTTTCATACTACTTCTGGCTCTGACCTCTCGGACTGATTCTGGCTCTGACCTCTCAGACTGCTTCTGGCTCTGATGTCTCATACTGCTTCTGGCTCTGACCTCTCATATTGATTCCGGCTCTGACCTTTCATACTGCTTCTGACTCTGACCTCTCATACTGATTCTGGCTCTGACCTCTCATACTAATTCTGGTTCTGACCTCTCATACTGATTCTCACTCTGACCTCTCAGACTGCTTCTGACTCTGATCTCTCAGACTGCTTCTGACTCTGACATCTCATACTTCTTCTGGCTCTGACCTCTCATACTGATTCTGGCTCTGACCTCTCAGTGTGATTCCGGCTGTGTCCTCTCATACTGATTCTGGCTCTGATCTCTCATACTGATTCTGGCTCTAACCTCTCATACTGATTCTGGCTCTGATCTCTCATACTGATTCTGGCTCTGACCTCTCTGACTGATTCTTGCTCTGACATCCCATACTGCTTCTGGCTCTGACCTCTCATACTGATTCTGGCTTTGACCTCTCAGACTGATTCTGGCTCTGACCTCTCAGTCTGATTCTGGCTCTGACCTCTCAGACTGATTCTGGCTCTGACGTCTCAGTCTGATTCTGGCTCTGACCTCTCAGTCTGATTCTGGCTCTGACCTCTCATACTGATTCTGGCTCTGTTCTCTCATACCGATTCTGGCTCTGACCTCTCAGACTGATTCTGGCTCTGACGTCTCAGTCTGATTCTGGCTCTGACCTCTCAGTCTGATTCTGGCTCTGACCTCTCATACTGATTCTGGCTCTGACCTGTCAGACTGATTCTGGCTCTTACCTCTCAGACTGATTCTGGCTCTGTCCTCTCATACCGATTCTGGCTCTGACCTCTCACACTGATTCTGGCTCTGAACTCTCAGACTGATTCTGGCTCTGACCTCTCATACTAATTTTGGCTCTAACCTCTCATACTGATTCTGGCTCTGACCTCTCAGACTGATTCTGCCTCTGACCTTTCATACTAATTTTGGCTCTGACCTCTCATACTGATTCTGGCTCTGATCTCTCAGATGGATTCTGGCTCTGACCTCTCTTACTGATTCTGGCTCTGACATCCCATACTGCTTCTGGCTCTGACCTCTCAGACTGGTTCTGGCTTTGACCTCTCAGACTGATTCTGGCTCTGACCTCTCAGTCTGATTTTGGCTCTGACCTCTCAGTCTGATTCTGGCTCTGACCTCTCATACTGATTCTGGCTATGACCTCTCAGACTGATTCTGGCTCTGACTTCTCAGTCTGATTCTGGCTCTGACCTATCATACTACTTCTGGCTCTGACTTCTCAGACCGATTCTGGCTCTGACCTCTCAGACTGATTCTGGCTCTGACCTCTCATACTGATTCTGACTTTGACCTCTCAGAGTTATTCTGGCTCTGACCTCTCAGTCTGATTCTGGCTCTGACCTCTCAGACTGATTCTGGCTTTGACATCTTATACTGCTTCTTGCTCTGACCTCTCAGACTGATTCTGGCTCTGACCTCTCATACTGAGTCTGGCTTGACCTCTCAGACTGATTCTGGCTCTGACCTCTCAGTCTGATTCTGGCTCTGACCTCTCAGACTGATTCTGGCTCTGACATCTTATACTACTTCTGGCTCTGACTTCTCATACATCTTCTGGCTCTGACCTCTCAGACTAAATTTGGCTCTGACCTTTTTTACTGTTTCTGGCTCTGACCTCTCTTACTGATTCTGGCTCTGACCTCTCAGACTGATTCTGGCTCTGACCTCTCAGACTGATTCTGGCTCTGACCTCTCATACTGATTCTGGCTCTGATCTCTCATACTGATTCTGGCTCTGACCTCTCAGACTGATTCTGGCTCTGACCTTTCATACTGCTTCTGGTTCTGTCCTCTCATACTGATTCTGGCTCTGACCTCTCAGACTGATTCTGGCTCTGACCTCTCAGACTGATTCTGGCTCTGATCTCTCATACTGATTCTGGCTCTGACCTCTCAGAATTATTCTGGCTCTGAATTCTCAGACTGATTCTGGCTCTGACCTTTCAGACTGATTCTGGCTCTGACTTCTCAGACTGATTCTGGCTCTGATCTCTCATACTGATTCTGGCTCTGACCTCTCAGACTTATTCTGGCTCTGAATTCTCAGACTGATTCTGGCTCTGACCTCTCAGACCGATTCTGGCTCTGACCTCTCAGACTGATTCTGGCTCTGTCCTCTCAGACTGATTCTGGCTCCGACCTCTCATACTAATTTTGACTCTGACCTCTCTTACTGATTCTGGCTCTGACATCCCATACTGCTTCTGGCTCTGACCTCTCAGACTGCTTCTGGCTCTGACCTCTCAGACTGATTCTGGCTTTGACCTCTCAGACTGATTCTGGCTCTGAACTCTCAGTCTGATTCTGGCTCTGACCTCTCAGTCTGATTCTGGCTCTGACCTCTCATACTGATTCTGGCTCTGACCTCTCAGACTGATTCTGGCTCTGACCTCTCAGTCTGACTCTGGCTCTGACCTCTCAGTCTGACTCTGGCTCTGACCTCTCAGTCTGATTCTGGCTCTGACCTCTCATACTGATTCTGGCTCTCACCTTTTAGACTGATTCTAGCTCTGACCTCTCAGACTGATTCTGGCTCTGACATCTTATACTGCTTCTGGCTCTGACCTCTCAGACTGATTCTGGCTCTGACCTCTCATACTGATTCTGGCTTTGACCTCTCAGAATGATTCTGGCTCTGACCTCTCAGACTGATTCTGGCTCTGAATTCTCAGACTGATTTTGGCTTTGACCTCTCAGACTGATTCCGGCTCTGACCTCTCTTACTGATTCTGGCTCTGACCTCTCATACTGATTCTGGCTCTGACCTCTCATACTGATTCTGGCTCTGACCTCTCATACTGATTCTGGCTCTGACCTCTCAGACTGATTCTGGCTCTGACCTCTCATACTAATTTTGGCTCTGACCTCTCATACTGATTCTGGCTCTGACATCCCATATTGCTTCTGGCTCTGACCTCTCATACAGATTCTGGTTTTGACCTCTCAGACTGATTCTGGCTCTGACCTCTCAGTCTGATTCTGGCTCTGTCCTCTCATATAGATTCTGGTTTTGACCTCTCAGACTGATTCTGGCTCTGACCTCTCAGTCTGATTTTGGCTCTGACCTCTCAGTCTGATTCTGGCTCTGACCTCTCATTCTGATTCCGGCTCTGACGTCTCAGTCTGATTCTGACTCTGACCTCTCAGTCTGATTCTGGCTCTGACCTCTCATACTGATTCTGGCTCTGACCTCTCAGACTGATTCTGGCTCTGACATCTCAGACTGATTCTGGCTGTGAATTCTGAGACTGATTCTGGCTCTGACCTCTCAGACTGATTATGGCTCTGACCTCTCATACTGATTCTGGCTCTGACCTCTCATACTGATTCCGGCTCTGACCTCTCATACTGATTCTGGCTCTGACCTCTCAGACTGATTCTGGCTCTTACCTCTCAGACTGATTCTGGCTCTTTCCTCTCATACAGATTCTGGCTCTGACCTCTCACACCGATTCTGGCTCTGACCTCTCAGACTGATTCTGGCTTTGACCTCTAATACTAATTTTGGCTCTGACCTCTCATACTGATTCTGGCTCTGACATCCCATACTGCTTCTGGCTCTGACCTCTCAGACTGATTCTAGCTTTGACCTCTCAGTCTGATTCTGGCTCTGACCTCTCAGACTGATTCTGGCTCTGTCGTCTCTGTCTGATTCTGGCTCTGACCTCTCATACTGATTCTGGCTCTGACCTCTCATACTGATTCTGGCTCTGACCTCTCAGACTGATTCTGGCTCTGACCTCTCAGACTGATTCTGGCTCTCTCCTCTCATACCGATTCTGGCTCTGACCTCTCAGACCGATTCTGGCTCTGTTCTCTCATACCGATTCTGGCTCTGACCTCTCAGACCGATTCTGGCTCTGACCTCTCAGACCGATTCTGGCTCTTACCTCTCATACTAATTTTGGCTCTGACCTCTCATACTGATTCTGGCTCTGACATCTCATACTGCGTCTGGCTCTGACCTCTCAGACTGATTCTGGCTCTGACCTCTCAGACTGATTCTGGCTCTGTCCTCTCAGTCTGATTCTGGCTCTGACCTTTCATACTGATTCTGGCTCTGACCTCTCAGACTGATTCTGGCTCTGACCTCTCAGACTGATTCTGGCTCTGACCTCTCAGACTGATTCTGGCTCTGACCTCTCATACTGATTCTGGCTCTGACCTCTCAGACTGATTCTGGCTCTGACATCTTATACTGCTTCTGGCTTTGACCTCTCAGACTGATTCTGGCTCTAACCTCTCAGTCTGATTCTGGCTCTGACCTCTCAGTCTGATTCTGGCTCTGACCTCTCAGTCTGATTCTGGCTCTGACCTCTCAGACTGATTCTGGCTCTGACCTCTTATACTGTTTCTGGCTCTGACCTCTCATACTGTTTCTGGCTCTGACCTCTCATACAGATTCTGGCTCTGATCTCTCATACTGATTCTGGCTCGGACCTCTCAGACTTATTCTGGCTCTAACCTCTCAGACTGATTCTGGCTGTGAATTCTCAGACTGATTCTGGCTCTGACCTCTCAGACTGATTCTGGCTCTGACCTCTCATACTGATTCTGGCTCTGACCTCTCATACTGATTCTGGCTCTGACCTCTCAGACTGATTCTGGCTCTGACCTCTCATACTGATTCTTGCTCTGACCTCTCAGTCTAAATCTGGCTCTGACCTCTCATACTGATTCTGGCTCTGACCTCTCAGACTGATTCTGGCTCTGACCTCTGAGACTGATTCTGGCTCTGACGTCTAATACTACTTCTGGCTCTGACTTCTCAGACTGATTCTGGCTCTGACCTCTCATACTAATTTTGGCTCTGACCTCTCATACTGATTCTGGCTTTGACCTCTCAGACTGATTCTGGCTCTGACCTCTCAGTCTGATTCTGGCTCTGACCTCTCAGTCTGATTCTGGCTCTGACTTCTCATACTGATTCTGGCTCTGACCTCTCAGACTGATTCTGGCTCTGACGTCTCAGATTGATTCTGGCTTTGTCCTCTCATACCGATTCTGGCTCTGACCTCTCACACCGATTCTGGCTCTGACCTCTCAGACTGATTCTGGCTCTGACGTCTAATACTACTTCTGGCTCTGACTTCTCAGACCGATTCTGGCTCTGACCTCTCAGACTGATTCTGGCTCTGACGTCTCAGTCTGATTCTGGCTCTGACCACTCAGTCTGATTCTGGCTCTGACCTCTCAGTCTGATTCTGGCTCTGACCTCTCATACTTATTCTGGCTCTGACCTCTCAGACTGATTCTGGCTCTGACGTCTCAGTCTGATTCTGGCTCTGACCTCTCAGTCTGATTCTGGCTCTGACCTCTCATACTGATTCTGGCTCTGACCTCTCAGATTGATTCTGGCTCTGTCCTCTCATACCGATTCTGGCTCTGACCTCTCACACCGATTCTGGCTCTGACCTCTCAGACTGATTCTGGCTCTGACCTCTCATACTAATTTTGGCTCTGACCTCTCATACTGATTCTGGCTCTGACATCCCATACTGCTTCTGGCTCTGACCTCTCATACTGATTCTGGCTCTGACCTCTCAGACTGATTCGGGCTCTCTCCTCTCATACCGATTCTGGCTCTGACCTCTCAGACTGATTCTGGCTCTGACCTCTCATACTTATTCTGGCTCTGACCTCTCAGACTGATTCTGGCTCTGACCTCTCAGACTGATTCTGGCTCTGACCTCTCATACTAATTTTGACTCTGACCTCTCATACTGATTCTGGTTTTGACATCCCATACTGCTTCTGGCTCTGAGCTCTCAGACTTTTTCTGGCTTTGACCTCTCAGACTGATTCTGGCTCTGACCTCTCAGACTGATTCTGGCTCTGACCTCTCATACTGATTCTGGCTCTGACATCCCATACTGCTTCTGGCTCTTTCCTCTCATACCGATTCTGGCTCTGACCTCTCAGACTGATTCTGGCTCTGACCTCTCAGACTGATTCTGGCTCTGACCTCTCATACTGATTCTGGCTCTGACCTCTCAGAATGATTCTGGCTCTGACATCTTATACTGCTTCTGGCTCTGACCTCTCAGACTGATTCTGGCTCTTACCTCTCAGACTGATTCTGGCTCTGACCTCTTATACTGTTTCTGGCTCTGACCTCTCATACTGTTTCTGGCTCTGACCTCTCATACAGATTCTGGCTCTGATCTCTCATACTGATTCTGGCTCGGACCTCTCAGACTTATTCTGGCTCTAACCTCTCAGACTGATTCTGGCTGTGAATTCTCAGACTGATTCTGGCTCTGACCTCTCAGACTGATTCTGGCTCTGACCTCTGATACTGATTCTGGCTCTGACCTCTCATACTGATTCTGGCTCTGACCTCTCAGTCTAAATCAGGCTCTGACCTCTCCGTCTGATTCTGGCTCTGACCTCTCATTCTGATTCTGGCTCTGACATCCCATACTGCTTCTGGCTCTGACCTCTCAGACTGATTCTGGCTTTGACCTCTCAGACTGATTCTGGCTCTGACCTCTCAGTCTGATTCTGGCTCTGACCTCTCAGTCTGATTCTGGCTCTGACCTCTCATACTGATTCTGGCTCTGACCTCTCAGACTGATTCTGGCTCTGACGTCTCAGTCTGATTCTGGCTCTGACCTCTCAGTCTGATTCTGGCTCTGACCTCTCATACTGATTTTGGCTCTGACCTCTCAGACTGATTCTGGCTCTAACCTCTCAGACTGATTCTGGCTCTGACGTCTAATACTACTTCTGGCTCTGACTTCTCAGACCGATTCTGGCTCTGACGTCTCAGTCTGATTCTGGCTCTGACCACTCAGTCTTATTCTGGCTCTGACCTCTCAGTCTGATTCTGGCTCTGACCTCTCAGTCTGATTCTGGCTCTGACCTCTCATACTTATTCTGGCTCTGACCTCTCAGACTGATTCTGGCTCTGACGTCTCAGTCTGATTCTGGCTCTGACCTCTCAGTCTGATTCTGGCCCTGACCTCTCCTACTGATTCTGGCTCTGACCTCTCAGATTGATTCTGGCTCTGTCCTCTCATACCGATTCTGGCTCTGACCTCTCACACCGATTCTGGCTCTGACCTCTCAGACTGATTCTGGCTCTGACCTCTCATACTAATTTTGGCTCTGACCTCTCATACTGATTCTGGCTCTGACATCCCATACTGCTTCTGGCACTGACCTCTCATACTGATTCTGGCTCTGACCTCTCAGACTGATTCTGGCTCTCTCCTCTCATACCGATTCTGGCTCTGACCTCTCAGACTGATTCTGGCTCTGACCTCTCATACTAATTTTGGCTCTGATCTCTCATACTTATTCTGGCTCTGACCTCTCAGACTGATTCTGGCTCTGACCTCTCATACTAATTTTGACTCTGACCTCTCATACTGATTCTGGTTTTGACATCCCATACTGCTTCTGGCTCTGAGCTCTCAGACTTTTTCTGGCTTTGACCTCTCAGACTGATTCTGGCTCTGACCTCTCAGTCTGATTCTGGCTCTGACCTCTCAGTCTGATTCTGGCTCTGACCTCTTAGTCTGATTCTGGCTCTGACCTCTCATACTGATTCTGGCTCTGACATCCCATACTGCTTCTGGCTCTGACCTATCATACTGATTCTGGCTCTGACCTCTCAGACTGATTCTGGCTCTGACCTCTCAGACTGATTCTGGCTCTGACCTCTTAGTCTGATTCTGGCTCTGACCTATCATACTGATTCTGGCTCTGACCTCTCATACTGTTTCTGGCACTGATCTCTCATACTGATTCTGGCTCGGACCTCTCAGACTTATTCTGGCTCTAACCTCTCAGACTGATTCTGGCTGTGAAATCTCAGACTGATTCTGGCTCTGACCTCTCAGACTGATTCTGGCTCTGACCTCTCAGTCTAAATCTGGCTCTGACCTCTCCGTCAGATTCTGGCTCTGACCTCTCATACTGATTCTGGCTCTGACCTCTCAGACTGATTCTGGCTCTGACCTCTCAGACTGATTCTGGCTCTGACGTCTAATACTACTTCTGGCTCTGACTTCTCAGACTGATTCTGGCTCTGACCTCTCATACTAATTTTGGCTCTGACTTCTCATTCTGATTCTGGCTCTGACATCCCATACTGCTTCTGGCTCTGACCTCTCAGACTGATTCTGGCTTTGACCTTTCAGACTGATTCTGGCTCTGACCTCAGTCTGATTCTGGCTCTGACCTCTCAGTCTGATTCTGGCTCTGACCTCTCATACTGATTCTGGCTCTGACCTCTGAGACTGATTCTGGCTCTGACATCTAATACTACTTCTGGCTCTGACTTCTCAGACCGATTCTGGCTCTGACCTCTCAGACTGATTCTGGCTTTGACGTCTCAGTCTGATTCTGGCTCTGACTACTCAGTCTGATTCTGGCTCTGACCTCTCAGTCTGATTCTGGCTCTGACCTCTCATACTTATTCTGGCTCTGACCTCTCAGTCTGATTCTGGCTCTGACCTCTCATACTGATTCTGGCTCTGACCTCTCAGATTGATTCTGGCTCTGTCCTCTCATACTGATTCTGGCTCTGACCTCTCAGTCTGATTCTGGCTCTGACCTCTCAGACTGATTCTGGCTCTGACCTCTCATACTAATTTTGGCTCTGACCTCTCATACTTATTCTGGCTCTGACCTCTCAGACTGATTCTGGCTCTGACCTCTCATACTAATTTTGACTCTGACCTCTCATACTGATTCTGGTTTTGACATCCCATACTGCTTCTGGCTCTGAGCTCTCAGACTTTTTCTGGCTTTGACCTCTCAGACTGATTCTGGCTCTGACCTCTCAGTCTGATTCTGGCTCTGACCTCTCAGACTGATTCTGGCTCTGACCTCTCATACTGATTCTGGCTCTGACATCCCATACTGCTTCTGGCTCTGACCTCTCATACTGATTCTGGCTCTGACCTCTCAGACTGATTCTGGCTCTCTCCTCTCATACCAATTCTGGCTCTGACCTCCCAGACTAATTCTGGCTCTGACCTCTCAGACTGATTCTGGCTCTGACCTCTCAGACTGATTCTGGCTCTGACCTCTCAGACTGATTCTGGCTCTGACCTCTCAGTCTGATTCTGGCTCTGACTTCTCATACTGATTCTGGCTCTGACGTCTCAGATTGATTCTGGCTTTGTCCTCTCATACCGATTCTGGCTCTGACCTCTCACACCGATTCTGGCTCTGACCTCTCAGACTGATTCTGGCTCTGACGTCTAATACTACTTCTGGCTCTGACTTCTCAGACCGATTCTGGCTCTGACCTCTCAGACTGATTCTGGCTCTGACGTCTCAGTCTGATTCTGGCTCTGACCACTCAGTCTGATTCTGGCTCTGACCTCTCAGTCTGATTCTGGCTCTGACCTCTCATACTTATTCTGGCTCTGACCTCTCAGACTGATTCTGGCTCTGACGTCTCAGTCTGATTCTGGCTCTGACCTCTCAGTCTGATTCTGGCTCTGACCTCTCATACTGATTCTGGCTCTGACCTCTCAGATTGATTCTGGCTCTGTCCTCTCATACCGATTCTGGCTCTGACCTCTCACACCGATTCTGGCTCTGACCTCTCAGACTGATTCTGGCTCTGACCTCTCATACTAATTTTGGCTCTGACCTCTCATACTGATTCTGGCTCTGACATCCCATACTGCTTCTGGCTCTGACCTCTCATACTGATTCTGGCTCTGACCTCTCAGACTGATTCGGGCTCTCTCCTCTCATACCGATTCTGGCTCTGACCTCTCAGACTGATTCTGGCTCTGACCTCTCATACTAATTTTGGCTCTGACCTCTCATACTTATTCTGGCTCTGACCTCTCAGACTGATTCTGGCTCTGACCTCTCAGACTGATTCTGGCTCTGACCTCTCATACTAATTTTGACTCTGACCTCTCATACTGATTCTGGTTTTGACATCCCATACTGCTTCTGGCTCTGAGCTCTCAGACTTTTTCTGGCTTTGACCTCTCAGACTGATTCTGGCTCTGACCTCTCAGTCTGATTCTGGCTCTGACCTCTCAGACTGATTCTGGCTCTGACCTCTCATACTGATTCTGGCTCTGACATCCCATACTGCTTCTGGCTCTTTCCTCTCATACCGATTCTGGCTCTGACCTCTCAGACTGATTCTGGCTCTGACCTCTCAGACTGATTCTGGCTCTGACCTCTCATACTGATTCTGGCTCTGACCTCTCAGAATGATTCTGGCTCTGACATCTTATACTGCTTCTGGCTCTGACCTCTCAGACTGATTCTGGCTCTTACCTCTCAGTCTGATTCTGGCTCTGACCTCTCATACTGATTCTGGCTCTGACCTCTCAGACTGATTCTGGCTCTGACGTCTCAGTCTGATTCTGGCTCTGACCTCTCAGTCTGATTCTGGCTCTGACCTCTCATACTGATTTTGGCTCTGACCTCTCAGACTGATTCTGGCTCTAACCTCTCAGACTGATTCTGGCTCTGACGTCTAATACTACTTCTGGCTCTGACTTCTCAGACCGATTCTGGCTCTGACCTCTCAGACTGATTCTGGCTCTGACGTCTCAGTCTGATTCTGGCTCTGACCACTCAGTCTTATTCTGGCTCTGACCTCTCAGTCTGATTCTGGCTCTGACCTCTCATACTTATTCTGGCTCTGACCTCTCAGACTGATTCTGGCTCTGACGTCTCAGTCTGATTCTGGCTCTGACCTCTCAGTCTGATTCTGGCCCTGACCTCTCCTACTGATTCTGGCTCTGACCTCTCAGATTGATTCTGGCTCTGTCCTCTCATACCGATTCTGGCTCTGACCTCTCACACCGATTCTGGCTCTGACCTCTCAGACTGATTCTGGCTCTGACCTCTCATACTAATTTTGGCTCTGACCTCTCATACTGATTCTGGCTCTGACATCCCATACTGCTTCTGGCACTGACCTCTCATACTGATTCTGGCTCTGACCTCTCAGACTGATTCTGGCTCTCTCCTCTCATACCGATTCTGGCTCTGACCTCTCAGACTGATTCTGGCTCTGACCTCTCATACTAATTTTGGCTCTGATCTCTCATACTTATTCTGGCTCTGACCTCTCAGACTGATTCTGGCTCTGACCTCTCATACTAATTTTGACTCTGACCTCTCATACTGATTCTGGTTTTGACATCCCATACTGCTTCTGGCTCTGAGCTCTCAGACTTTTTCTGGCTTTGACCTCTCAGACTGATTCTGGCTCTGACCTCTCAGTCTGATTCTGGCTCTGACCTCTCAGTCTGATTCTGGCTCTGACCTCTTAGTCTGATTCTGGCTCTGACCTCTCATACTGATTCTGGCTCTGACATCCCATACTGCTTCTGGCTCTGACCTATCATACTGATTCTGGCTCTGACCTCTCAGACTGATTCTGGCTCTGACCTCTCAGACTGATTCTGGCTCTGACCTCTTATACTGTTTCTGGCTCTGACCTCTCATACTGTTTCTGGCACTGATCTCTCATACTGATTCTGGCTCGGACCTCTCAGATTTATTCTGGCTCTAACCTCTCAGACTGATTCTGGCTGTGAAATCTCAGATTGATTCTGGCTCTGACCTCTCAGACTGATTCTGGCTCTGACCTCTCAGTCTAAATCTGGCTCTGACCTCTCCGTCAGATTCTGGCTCTGACCTCTCATACTGATTCTGGCTCTGACCTCTCAGACTGATTCTGGCTCTGACCTCTCAGACTGATTCTGGCTCTGACGTCTAATACTACTTCTGGCTCTGACTTCTCAGACTGATTCTGGCTCTGACCTCTCATACTAATTTTGGCTCTGACTTCTCATTCTGATTCTGGCTCTGACATCCCATACTGCTTCTGGCTCTGACCTCTCAGACTGATTCTGGCTTTGACCTCTCAGACTGATTCTGGCTCTTACCTCAGTCTGATTCTGGCTCTGACCTCTCAGTCTGATTCTGGCTCTGACCTCTCATAATGATTCTGGCTCTGACCTCTCAGACTGATTCTGGCTCTGACATCTAATACTACTTCTGGCTCTGACTTCTCAGACCGATTCTGGCTCTGACCTCTCAGACTGATTCTGGCTCTGACGTCTCAGTCTGATTCTGGCTCTGACTACTCAGTCTGATTCTGGCTCTGACCTCTCAGTCTGATTCTGGCTCTGACCTCTCATACTTATTCTGGCTCTGACCTCTCAGTCTGATTCTGGCTCTGACCTCTCATACTGATTCTGGCTCTGACCTCTCAGATTGATTCTGGCTCTGTCCTCTCATACCGATTCTGGCTCTTACCTCTCAGTCTGATTCTGGCTCTGACCTCTCAGACTGATTCTGGCTCTGACCTCTCATACTAATTTTGGCTCTGACCTCTCATACTTATTCTGGCTCTGACCTCTCAGACTGATTCTGGCTCTGACCTCTCATACTAATTTTGACTCTGACCTCTCATACTGATTCTGGTTTTGACATCCCATACTGCTTCTGGCTCTGAGCTCTCAGACTTTTTCTGGCTTTGACCTCTCAGACTGATTCTGGCTCTGACCTCTCAGTCTGATTCTGGCTCTGACCTCTCAGACTGATTCTGGCTCTGACCTCTCATACTGATTCTGGCTCTGACATCCCATACTGCTTCTGGCTCTGACCTCTCATACTGATTCTGGCTCTGACCTCTCAGACTGATTCTGGCTCTCTCCTCTCATACCGATTCTGGCTCTGACCTCCCAGACTAATTCTGGCTCTGACCTCTCAGACTGATTCTGGCTCTGACCTCTCAGACTGATTCTGGCTCTGACCTCTCAGACTGATTTTGGCTCTGACCTCTCAGACTGATTCTGGCTCTGACCTCTCAGTCTGATTCTGGCTCTGACTTCTCATACTGATTCTGGCTCTGACCTCTCAGACTGATTCTGGCTCTGACGTCTCAGATTGATTCTGGCTTTGTCCTCTCATACCGATTCTGGCTCTGACCTCTCACACCGATTCTGGCTCTGACCTCTCAGACTGATTCTGGCTCTGACGTCTAATACTACTTCTGGCTCTGACTTCTCAGACCGATTCTGGCTCTGACCTCTCAGACTGATTCTGGCTCTGACGTCTCAGTCTGATTCTGGCTCTGACCACTCAGTCTGATTCTGGCTCTGACCTCTCAGTCTGATTCTGGCTCTGACCTCTCATACTTATTCTGGCTCTGACCTCTCAGACTGATTCTGGCTCTGACGTCTCAGTCTGATTCTGGCTCTGACCTCTCAGTCTGATTCTGGCTCTGACCTCTCAGTCTGATTCTGGCTCTGACTTCTCTTACTGATTCTGGCTCTGACCTCTCAGACTGATTCTGGCTCTGACGTCTCAGACTGATTCTGGCTTTGTCCTCTCATACCGATTCTGGCTCTGACCTCTCACACCGATTCTGTCTCTGACCTCTCAGACTGATTCTGGCTCTGACGTCTAATACTACTTCTGGCTCTGACTTCTCAGACTGATTCTGGCTCTGACCTCTCATACTAATTTTGGCTCTGACCTCTCATACTGATTCTGGCTTTGACCTCTCAGACTGATTCTGGCTCTGACCTCTCAGTCTGATTCTGGCTCTGACCTCTCAGTCTGATTCTGGCTCTGACTTCTCATACTGATTCTGGCTCTGACCTCTCAGACTGATTCTGGCTCTGACGTCTCAGATTGATTCTGGCTTTGTCCTCTCATACCGATTCTGGCTCTGACCTCTCACACCGATTCTGGCTCTGACCTCTCAGACTGATTCTGGCTCTGACGTCTAATACTACTTCTGGCTCTGACTTCTCAGACCGATTCTGGCTCTGACCTCTCAGACTGATTCTGGCTCTGACGTCTCAGTCTGATTCTGGCTCTGACCACTCAGTCTGATTCTGGCTCTGACCTCTCAGTCTGATTCTGGCTCTGACCTCTCATACTTATTCTGGCTCTGACCTCTCAGACTGATTCTGGCTCTGACGTCTCAGTCTGATTCTGGCTCTGACCTCTCAGTCTGATTCTGGCTCTGACCTCTCATACTGATTCTGGCTCTGACCTCTCAGATTGATTCTGGCTCTGTCCTCTCATACCGATTCTGGCTCTGACCTCTCACACCGATTCTGGCTCTGACCTCTCAGACTGATTCTGGCTCTGACCTCTCATACTAATTTTGGCTCTGACCTCTCATACTGATTCTGGCTCTGACATCCCATACTGCTTCTGGCTCTGACCTCTCATACTGATTCTGGCTCTGACCTCTCAGACTGATTCTGGCTCTCTCCTCTCATACCGATTCTGGCTCTGACCTCTCAGACTGATTCTGGCTCTGACCTCTCATACTAATTTTGGCTCTGACCTCTAATACTTATTCTGGCTCTGACCTCTCAGATTGATTCTGGCTCTGACCTCTCATACTAATTTTGACTCTGACCTCTCATACTGATTCTGGTTTTGACATCCCATACTGCTTCTGGCTCTGAGCTCTCAGACTTTTTCTGGCTTTGACCTCTCAGACTGATTCTGGCTCTGACCTCTCAGTCTGATTCTGGCTCTGACCTCTCAGACTGATTCTGGCTCTGACCTCTCATACTGATTCTGGCTCTGACATCCCATACTGCTTCTGGCTCTGACCTCTCATACTGATTCTGGCTCTGACCTCTCAGACTGATTCTGGCTCTTTCCTCTCATACCGATTCTGGCTCTGACCTCTCAGACTGATTCTGGCTCTGACCTCTCAGACTGATTCTGGCTCTGACCTCTCAGACTGATTCTGGCTCTGACCTCTCAGACTGATTCTGGCTCTGACGTCTAATACTACTTCTGGCTCTGACTTCTCAGACCGATTCTGGCTCTGACCTCTCAGACTGATTCTGGCTCTGACGTCTCAGTCTGATTCTGGCTCTGACCACTCAGTCTGATTCTGGCTCTGACCTCTCAGTCTGATTCTGGCTCTGACCTCTCATACTTATTCTGGCTCTGACCTCTCAGACTGATTCTGGCTCTGACGTCTCAGTCTGATTCTGGCTCTGACCTCTCAGTCTGATTCTGGCTCTGACCTCTCAGTCTGATTCTGGCTCTGACTTCTCTTACTGATTCTGGCTCTGACCTCTCAGACTGATTCTGGCTCTGACGTCTCAGACTGATTCTGGCTTTGTCCTCTCATACCGATTCTGGCTCTGACCTCTCACACCGATTCTGGCTCTGACCTCTCAGACTGATTCTGGCTCTGACGTCTAATACTACTTCTGGCTCTGACTTCTCAGACTGATTCTGGCTCTGACCTCTCATACTAATTTTGGCTCTGACCTCTCATACTGATTCTGGCTTTGACCTCTCAGACTGATTCTGGCTCTGACCTCTCAGTCTGATTCTGGCTCTGACCTCTCAGTCTGATTCTGGCTCTGACTTCTCATACTGATTCTGGCTCTGACCTCTCAGACTGATTCTGGCTCTGACGTCTCAGATTGATTCTGGCTTTGTCCTCTCATACCGATTCTGGCTCTGACCTCTCACACCGATTCTGGCTCTGACCTCTCAGACTGATTCTGGCTCTGACGTCTAATACTACTTCTGGCTCTGACTTCTCAGACCGATTCTGGCTCTGACCTCTCAGACTGATTCTGGCTCTGACGTCTCAGTCTGATTCTGGCTCTGACCACTCAGTCTGATTCTGGCTCTGACCTCTCAGTCTGATTCTGGCTCTGACCTCTCATACTTATTCTGGCTCTGACCTCTCAGACTGATTCTGGCTCTGACGTCTCAGTCTGATTCTGGCTCTGACCTCTCAGTCTGATTCTGGCTCTGACCTCTCATACTGATTCTGGCTCTGACCTCTCAGATTGATTCTGGCTCTGTCCTCTCATACCGATTCTGGCTCTGACCTCTCACACCGATTCTGGCTCTGACCTCTCAGACTGATTCTGGCTCTGACCTCTCATACTAATTTTGGCTCTGACCTCTCATACTGATTCTGGCTCTGACATCCCATACTGCTTCTGGCTCTGACCTCTCATACTGATTCTGGCTCTGACCTCTCAGACTGATTCTGGCTCTCTCCTCTCATACCGATTCTGGCTCTGACCTCTCAGACTGATTCTGGCTCTGACCTCTCATACTAATTTTGGCTCTGACCTCTAATACTTATTCTGGCTCTGACCTCTCAGATTGATTCTGGCTCTGACCTCTCATACTAATTTTGACTCTGACCTCTCATACTGATTCTGGTTTTGACATCCCATACTGCTTCTGGCTCTGAGCTCTCAGACTTTTTCTGGCTTTGACCTCTCAGACTGATTCTGGCTCTGACCTCTCAGTCTGATTCTGGCTCTGACCTCTCAGACTGATTCTGGCTCTGACCTCTCATACTGATTCTGGCTCTGACATCCCATACTGCTTCTGGCTCTGACCTCTCATACTGATTCTGGCTCTGACCTCTCAGACTGATTCTGGCTCTTTCCTCTCATACCGATTCTGGCTCTGACCTCTCAGACTGATTCTGGCTCTGACCTCTCAGACTGATTCTGGCTCTGACCTCTCAGACTGATTCTGGCTCTGACCTCTCAGAATGATTCTGGCTCTGACATCTTATACTGCTTCTGGCTCTGACCTCTCAGACTGATTCTGGCTCTTACCTCTCAGACTGATTCTGGCTCTGACCTCTTATACTGTTTCTGGCTCTGACCTCTCATACTGTTTCTGGCTCTGACCTCTCATACAGATTCTGGCTCTGATCTCTCATACTGATTCTGGCTCGGACCTCTCAGACTTATTCTGGCTCTAACCTCTCAGACTGATTCTGGCTGTGAATTCTCAGACTGATTCTGGCTCTGACCTCTCAGACTGATTCTGGCTCTGACCTCTGATACTGATTCTGGCTCTGACCTCTCATACTGATTCTGGCTCTGACCTCTCAGTCTAAATAAGGCTCTGACCTCTCCGTCTGATTCTGGCTCTGACCTCTCATACTGATTCTGGCTCTGACATCCCATACTGCTTCTGGCTCTGACCTCTCAGACTGATTCTGGCTTTGACCTCTCAGACTGATTCTGGCTCTGACCTCTCAGTCTGATTCTGGCTCTGACCTCTCAGTCTGATTCTGGCTCTGACCTCTCATACTGATTCTGGCTCTGACCTCTCAGACTGATTCTGGCTCTGACGTCTCAGTCTGATTCTGGCTCTGACGTCTCAGTCTGATTCTGGCTCTGACCTCTCATACTGATTCTGGCTCTGACCTCTCAGACTGATTCTGGCTCTAACCTCTCAGACTGATTCTGGCTCTGACGTCTAATACTGCTTCTGGCTCTGACTTCTCAGACCGATTCTGGCTCTGACCTCTCAGACTGATTCTGGCTCTGACGTCTCAGTCTGATTCTGGCTCTGACCACTCAGTCTTATTCTGGCTCTGACCTCTCAGTCTGATTCTGGCTCTGACCTCTCATACTTATTCTGGCTCTGACCTCTCAGACTGATTCTGGCTCTGACGTCTCAGTCTGATTCTGGCTCTGACCTCTCAGTCTGATTCTGGCCCTGACCTCTCCTACTGATTCTGGCTCTGACCTCTCAGATTGATTCTGGCTCTGTCCTCTCATACCGATTCTGGCTCTGACCTCTCACACCGATTCTGGCTCTGACCTCTCAGACTGATTCTGGCTCTGACCTCTCATACTAATTTTGGCTCTGACCTCTCATACTGATTCTGGCTCTGACATCCCATACTGCTTCTGGCACTGACCTCTCATACTGATTCTGGCTCTGACCTCTCAGACTGATTCTGGCTCTCTCCTCTCATACCGATTCCGGCTCTGACCTCTCAGACTGATTCTGGCTCTGACCTCTCATACTAATTTTGGCTCTGATCTCTCATACTTATTCTGGCTCTGACCTCTCAGACTGATTCTGGCTCTGACCTCTCATACTAATTTTGACTCTGACCTCTCATACTGATTCTGGTTTTGACATCCCATACTGCTTCTGGCTCTGAGCTCTCAGACTTTTTCTGGCTTTGACCTCTCAGACTGATTCTGGCTCTGACCTCTCAGTCTGATTCTGGCTCTGACCTCTCAGTCTGATTCTGGCTCTGACCTCTCATACTGATTCTGGCTCTGACATCCCATACTGCTTCTGGCTCTGACCTATCATACTGATTCTGGCTCTGACCTCTCAGACTGATTCTGGCTCTCTCCTCTCGTACCGATTCTGGCTCTGACCTCTCAGACTGATTCTGGCTCTGACCTCTTATACTGTTTCTGGCTCTGACCTCTCATACTGTTTCTGGCTCTGACCTCTCATACAGATTCTGGCACTGATCTCTCATACTGATTCTGGCTCGGACCTCTCAGACTTATTCTGGCTCTAACCTCTCAGACTGATTCTGGCTGTGAAATCTCAGACTGATTCTGGCTCTGACCTCTCAGACTGATTCTGGCTCTGACCTCTCATACTGATTCTGGCTCTGACCTCTCATACTGATTCTGACTCTGACCTCTCAGTCTAAATCTGGCTCTGACCTCTCCGTCAGATTCTGGCTCTGACCTCTCATACTGATTCTGGCTCTGACCTCTCAGACTGATTCTGGCTCTGACCTCTCAGACTGATTCTGGCTCTGATGTCTAATACTACTTCTGGCTCTGACTTCTCAGACTGATTCTGGCTCTGACCTCTCATACTAATTTTGGCTCTGACCTCTCATTCTGATTCTGGCTCTGACATCCCATACTGCTTCTGGCTCTGACCTCTCAGACTGATTCTGGCTTTGACCTCTCAGACTGATTCTGGCTCTGACCTCAGTCTGATTCTGGCTCTGACCTCTCAGTCTGATTCTGGCTCTGACCTCTCATACTGATTCTGGCTCTGACCTCTCAGACTGATTCTGGCTCTGACGTCTCAGTCTGATTCTGGCTCTGACCTCTCATACTGATTCTGGCTCTGACCTCTCAGACTAATTCTGGCTCTGACCTCTCAGACTGATTCTGGCTCTGACATCTAATACTACTTCTGGCTCTGACTTCTCAGACCGATTCTGGCTCTGACCTCTCAGACTGATTCTGGCTCTGACGTCTCAGTCTGATTCTGGCTCTGACTACTCAGTCTGATTCTGGCTCTGACCTCTCAGTCTGATTCTGGCTCTGACCTCTCATACTGATTCTGGCTCTGACCTCTCAGATTGATTCTGGCTCTGTCCTCTCATACCGATTCTGGCTCTGACCTCTCACACCGATTCTGGCTCTGACCTCTCAGACTGATTCTGGCTCTGACCTCTCATACTAATTTTGGCTCTGACCTCTCATACTTATTCTGGCTCTGACCTCTCAGACTGATTCTGGCTCTGACCTCTCATACTAATTTTGACTCTGACCTCTCATACTGATTCTGGTTTTGACATCCCATACTGCTTCTGGCTCTGAGCTCTCAGACTTTTTCTGGCTTTGACCTCTCAGACTGATTCTGGCTCTGACCTCTCAGACTGATTCTGGCTCTGACCTCTCATACTGATTCTGGCTCTGACATCCCATACTGCTTCTGGCTCTGACCTCTCATACTGATTCTGGCTCTGACCTCTCAGACTGATTCTGGCTCTCTCCTCTCATACCGATTCTGGCTCTGACCTCCCAGACTAATTCTGGCTCTGACCTCTCAGACTGATTCTGGCTCTGACCTCTCAGACTGATTCTGGCTCTGACCTCTCAGTCTGATTCTGGCTCTGACCTCTCAGTCTGATTCTGGCTCTGACTTCTCATACTGATTCTGGCTCTGACCTCTCAGACTGATTCTGGCTCTGACGTCTCAGATTGATTCTGGCTTTGTCCTCTCATACCGATTCTGGCTCTGACCTCTTACACCGATTCTGGCTCTGACCTCTCAGACTGATTCTGGCTCTGACGTCTAATACTACTTCTGGCTCTGACTTCTCAGACCGATTCTGGCTCTGACCTCTCAGACTGATTCTGGCTCTGACGTCTCAGTCTGATTCTGGCTCTGACCTCTCAGTCTGATTCTGGCTCTGACCTCTCATACTTATTCTGGCTCTGACCTCTCAGACTGATTCTGGCTCTGACGTCTCAGTCTGATTCTGGCTCTGACCTCTCAGTCTGATTCTGGCTCTGACCTCTCAGTCTGATTCTGGCTCTGACTTCTCATACTGATTCTGGCTCTGACCTCTCAGACTGATTCTGGCTCTGACGTCTCAGATTGATTCTGGCTTTGTCCTCTCATACCGATTCTGGCTCTGACCTCTCACACCGATTCTGGCTCTGACCTCTCAGACTGATTCTGGCTCTGACGTCTAATACTACTTCTGGCTCTGACTTCTCAGACTGATTCTGGCTCTGACCTCTCATACTAATTTTGGCTCTGACCTCTCATACTGATTCTGGCTTTGACCTCTCAGACTGATTCTGGCTCTGACCTCTCAGTCTGATTCTGGCTCTCACCTCTCAGTCTGATTCTGGCTCTGACTTCTCATACTGATTCTGGCTTTGACCTCTCAGACTGATTCTGGCTCTGACGTCTCAGATTGATTCTGGCTTTGTCCTCTCATACCGATTCTGGCTCTGACCTCTCACACCAAATCTGGCTCTGACCTCTCAGACTGATTCTGGCTCTGACGTCTAATACTACTTCTGGCTCTGACTTCTCAGACTGATTCTGGCTCTGACCTCTCATACTAATTTTGGCTCTGACCTCTCATACTGATTCTGGCTTTGACCTCTCAGACTGATTCTGGCTCTGACCTCTCAGTCTGATTCTGGCTCTGACCTCTCAGTCTGATTCTGGCTCTGACCTCTCATACTTATTCTGGCTCTGACCTCTCAGACTGATTCTGGCTCTGACGTCTCAGTCTGATTCTGGCTCTGACCTCTCAGTCTGATTCTGGCTCTGACCTCTCATACTGATTCTGGCTCTGACCTCTCAGATTGATTCTGGCTCTGTCCTCTCATACCGATTCTGGCTCTGACCTCTCACACCGATTCTGGCTCTGACCTCTCAGACTGATTCTGGCTCTGACCTCTCATACTAATTTTGGCTCTGACCTCTCATACTGATTCTGGCTCTGACATCCTATACTGCTTCTGGCTCTGACCTCTCATACTGATTCTGGCTCTGACCTCTCAGACTGATTCTGGCTCTCTCCTCTCATACCGATTCTGGCTCTGACCTCTCAGACTGATTCTGGCTCTGACCTCTCATACTAATTTTGGCTCTGACCTCTCATACTTATTCTGGCTCTGACCTCTCAGACTGATTCTGGCTCTGACCTCTCATACTAATTTTGACTCTGACCTCTCATACTGATTCTGGTTTTGACATCCCATACTGCTTCTGGCTCTGAGCTCTCAGACTTTTTCTGGCTTTGACCTCTCAGACTGATTCTGGCTCTGACCTCTCAGTCTGATTCTGGCTCTGACCTCTCAGACTGATTCTGGCTCTGACCTCTCATACTGATTCTGGCTCTGACATCCCATACTGCTTCTGGCTCTGACCTCTCATACTGATTCTGGCTCTGACCTCTCAGACTGATTCTGGCTCTTTCCTCTCATACCGATTCTGGCTCTGACCTCTCAGACTGATTCTGGCTCTGACCTCTCAGACTGATTCTGGCTCTGACCTCTCATACTGATTCTGGCTCTGACCTCTCAGAATGATTCTGGCTCTGACATCTTATACTGATTCTGGCTCTTACCTCTCAGACTGATTCTGGCTCTGACCTCTTATACTGTTTCTGGCTCTGACCTCTCATACTGTTTCTGGCTCTGACCTCTCATACAGATTCTGGCTCTGATCTCTCATACTGATTCTGGCTCGGACCTCTCAGACTTATTCTGGCTCTAACCTCTCAGACTGATTCTGGCTGTGAATTCTCAGACTGATTCTGGCTCTGACCTCTCAGACTGATTCTGGCTCTGACCTCTGATACTGATTCTGGCTCTGACCTCTCATACTGATTCTGGCTCTGACCTCTCAGTCTAAATCAGGCTCTGACCTCTCCGTCTGATTCTGGCTCTGACCTCTCATTCTGATTCTGGCTCTGACATCCCATACTGCTTCTGGCTCTGACCTCTCAGACTGATTCTGGCTCTGACCTCTCAGTCTGATTCTGGCTCTGACCTCTCAGTCTGATTCTGGCTCTGACCTCTCACACTGATTCTGGCTCTGACCTCTCAGACTGATTCTGGCTCTGACGTCTCAGTCTGATTCTGGCTCTGACCTCTCAGTCTGATTCTGGCTCTGACCTCTCAGACTGATTCTGGCTCTGACCTCTCAGACTGATTCTGGCTCTGACGTCTAATACTACTTCTGGCTCTGACTTCTCAGACCGATTCTGCTTCTGACCTCTCAGACTGATTCTGGCTCTGACGTCTCAGTCTGATTCTGGCTCTGACCACTCAGTCTTATTCTGGCTCTGACCTCTCAGTCTGTTTCTGGCTCTGACCTCTCATACTTATTCTGGCTCTGACCTCTCAGACTGATTCTGGCTCTGACGTCTCAGTCTGATTCTGGCTCTGACCTCTCAGTCTGATTCTGGCCCTGACCTCTCCTACTGATTCTGGCTCTGACCTCTCAGATTGATTCTGGCTCTGTCCTCTCATACCGATTCTGGCTCTGACCTCTCACACCGATTCTGGCTCTGACCTCTCAGACTGATTCTGGCTCTGACCTCTCATACTAATTTTGGCTCTGACCTCTCATACTGATTCTGGCTCTGACATCCCATACTGCTTCTGGCACTGACCTCTCATACGGATTCTGGCTCTGACCTCTCAGACTGATTCTGACTCTCTCCTCTCATACCGATTCTGGCTCTGACCTCTCAGACTGATTCTGGCTCTGACCTCTCATACTAATTTTGGCTCTGATCTCTCATACTTATTCTGGCTCTGACCTCTCATACTAATTTTGACTCTGACCTCTCATACTGATTCTGGTTTTGACATCCCATACTGCTTCTGGCTCTGAGCTCTCAGACTTTTTCTGGCTTTGACCTCTCAGACTGATTCTGGCTCTGACCTTTCAGTCTGATTCTGGCTCTGACCTCTCAGTCTGATTCTGGCTCTGACCTCTCATACTGATTCTGGCTCTGACATCCCATACTGCTTCTGGCTCTGACCTATCATACTGATTCTGGCTCTGACCTCTCAGACTGATTCTGGCTCTCTCCTCTCATACCGATTCTGGCTCTGACCTCTCAGACTGATTCTGGCTCTGACCTCTTATACTGTTTCTGGCTCTGACCTCTCATACTGTTTCTGGCTCTGACCTCTCATACAGATTCTGGCACTGATCTCTCATACTGATTCTGGCTCGGACCTCTCAGACTTATTCTGGCTCTAACCTCTCAGACTAATTCTGGCTGTGAAATCTCAGACTGATTCTGGCTCTGACCTCTCAGACTGATTCTGGCTCTGACCTCTCATACTGATTCTGGCTCTGACCTCTCATACTGATTCTGGCTCTGACCTCTCATACTGATTCTGGCTCTGATCTCTCAGTCTAAATCTGGCTCTGACCTCTCATACTGATTCTGGCTCTGACCTCTCAGACTGATTCTGGCTCTGACCTCTCAGACTGATTCTGGCTCTGACGTCTAATACTACTTCTGGCTCTGACTTCTCAGACTGATTCTGGCTCTGACCTCTCATACTAATTTTGGCTCTGACCTCTCATTCTGATTCTGCTTCTGACATCCCATACTGCTTCTGGCTCTGACCTCTCAGACTGATTCTGGCTTTGACCTCTCAGACTGATTCTGGCTCTGACCTCAGTCTGATTCTGGCTCTGACCTCTCAGTCTGATTCAGGCTCTGACCTCTCATACTGATTCTGGCTCTGACCTCTCAGACTGATTCTGGCTCTGACGTCTCAGTCTGATTCTGGCTCTGACCTCTCATACTGATTCTGGCTCTGACCTCTCAGACTAATTCTGGCTCTGACCTCTCAGACTGATTCTGGCTCTGACATCTAATACTACTTCTGGCTCTGACTTCTCAGACCGATTCTGGCTCTGACCTCTCAGACTGATTCTGGCTCTGACTACTTAGTCTGATTCTGGCTCTGACCTCTCAGTCTGATTCTGGCTCTGACCTCTCATACTTATTCTGGCTCTGACCTCTCAGTCTGATTCTGGCTCTGACCTCTCATACTGATTCTGGCTCTGACCTCTCAGATTGATTCTGGCTCTGTCCTCTCATACCGATTCTGGCTCTGACCTCTCAGTCTGATTCTGGCTCTGACCTCTCAGACTGATTCTGGCTCTGACCTCTCATACTAATTTTGGCTCTGACCTCTCATACTTATTCTGGCTCTGACCTCTCAGACTGATTCTGGCTCTGACCTCTCATACTAATTTTGACTCTGACCTCTCATACTGATTCTGGTTTTGACATCCCATACTGCTTCTGGCTCTGAGCTCTCAGACTTTTTCTGGCTTTGACCTCTCAGACTGATTCTGGCTCTGACCTCTCAGTCTGATTCTGGCTCTGACCTCTCAGACTGATTCTGGCTCTCTCCTCTCATACCGATTCTGGCTCTGACCTCCCAGACTAATTCTGGCTCTGACCTCTCAGACTGATTCTGGCTCTGACCTCTCAGACTGATTCTGGCTCTGACCTCTCATACGGATTCTGGCTCTGACCTCTCAGACTGATTCTGGCTCTGACATCTTATACTGCTTCTGGCTCTGACCTCTCAGACTGATTCTGGCTCTAACCTCTCAGTCTGATTCAGGCTCTGACCTCTCAGTCTGATTCCGGCTCTGACCTCTCAGACTGATTCTGGCTGTGACCTCTCAGACTGATTCTGGCTCTGACCTCTTATACTGTTTCTGGCTCTGACCTCTCATACTGTTTCTGGCTCTGACCTCTCATACAGATTCTGGCTCTGATCTCTCAGACTGATTCTGGCTCTGACCTCTCAGACTGATTCTGGCTCTGACCTCTCAGACTGATTCTGGCTCTGACCTCTCAGACTGATTCTGGCTCTGACTTCTCAGACTGATTCTGGCTCTGACTTCTCATACTAATTTTGGCTCTGACCTCTCATTCTGATTCTGGCTCTCACATCCCATACTGCTTCTGGCTCTGACCTCTCAGACTGATTATGGCTCTGACGTCTCAGTCTGATTCTGGCTCTGACCTCTCAGTCTGATTCTGGCTCTGACCTCTCAGACTGATTCTGGCTCTGACCTCTCAGACTGATTCTGGCTCTGACTTCTCAGACTGATTCTGGCTCTGACCTCTCATACTAATTTTGGCTCTGACCTCTCATTCTGATTCTGGCTCTCACATCCCATACTGCTTCTGGCTCTGACCTCTCAGACTGATTCTGGCTCTGACGTCTCAGTCTGATTCTGGCTCTGACCTCTCAGTCTGATTCTGGCTCTGACCTCTCATACTGATTCTGGCTCTGACCTCTCAGACTGATTCTGGCTCTAACCTCTCAGACTGATTCTGGCTCTGACGTCTAATACTACTTCTGGCTCTGACTTCTCAGACCGATTCTGGCTCTGACCTCTCATACTGATTCTGGCTCTGACCTCTCAGACTGATTCTGGCTCTGACCTCTCCGTCTGATTCTGGCTCTGACCTCTCATACTGATTCTGGCTCTGACCTCTCAGACTGATTCTGGCTCTGACGTCTCAGTCTGATTCTGGCTCTGACCTCTCAGTCTGATTCTGGCTCTGACCTCTCAGACTGATTCTGGCTCTGACCTCTCAGACTGTTTCTGGCTCTGACGTCTAATACTACTTCTGGCTCTGACTTCTCAGACTGATTCTGGCTCTGACCTCTCATACTAATTTTGGCTCTGACCTCTCATTCTGATTCTGGCTCTGACATCCCATACTGCTTCTGGCTCTGACCTCTCAGACTGATTCTGGCTTTGACCTCTCAGACTGATTCTGGCTCTGACATCACATACTGCTTCTGGCTCTGACCTCTCAGTCTGATTCTGGCTCTGACCTCTCATACTGATTCTGGCTCTGACCTCTCAGACTGATTCTGGCTCTGACGTCTCAGTCTGATTCTGGCTCTGACCTCTCATACTGATTCTGGCTCTGACCTCTCAGACTGATTCTGGCTCTAACCTCTCAGACTGATTCTGGCTCTGACGTCTAATACTACTTCTGGCTCTGACGTCTCAGTCTTATTCTGGCTCTGACCACTCAGTCTGATTCTGGCTCAGACCTCTCAGTCTGATTCTGGCTCTGACCTCTCATACTTATTCTGGCTCTGACCTCTCAGACTGATTCTGGCTCTGACGTCTCAGTCTGATTCTGGCTCCGACCTCTCAGTCTGATTCTGGCTCTGACCTCTCATACTGATTCTGGCTCTTACCTCTCAGATTGATTCTGGCTCTGTCCTCTCATACCGATTCTGGCTCTGTCCTCTCATACCGATTCTGGCTCTGACCTCTCACACCGATTCTGGCTCTGACCTCTCAGACTGATTCTGGCTCTGACCTCTCATACTAATTTTGGCTCTGACCTCTCATACTGATTCTGGCTCTAACATCCCATACTGCTTCTGGCTCTGATCTCTCATACTGATTCTGGCTCTGACCTCTCAGACTGATTCTGGCTCTCTCCTCTCATACCGATTCTGGCTCTGACCTCTCAGACTGATTCTGGCTCTGACCTCTCATACTAATTTTGGCTCTGACCTCTCATACTTATTCTGGCTCTGACCTCTCAGACTGATTCTGGCTCTGACCTCTCATACTAATTTTGACTCTGACCTCTCATACTGATTCTGGTTTTGACATCCCATACTGCTTCTGGCTCTGAGCTCTCAGACTTTTTCTGGCTTTGACCTCTCAGACTGATTCTGGCTCTGACCTCTCAGTCTGATTCTGGCTCTGACCTCTCAGACTGATTCTGGCTCTGACCTCTCATACTGATTCTGGCTCTGACATCCCATACTGCTTCTGGCTCTGACCTCTCATACTGATTCTGGCTCTGACCTCTCAGACTGATTCTGGCTCTCTCCTCTCATACCGATTCTGGCTCTGACCTCTCAGACTAATTCTGGCTCTGACCTCTCAGACTGATTCTGGCTCTGACCTCTCAGACTGATTCTGGCTCTGACCTCTCAGACGGATTCTGGCTCTGACCTCTCAGACTGATTCTGGCTTTGACATCTTATACTGCTTCTGGCTCTGACCTCTCAGACTGATTCTGGCTCTAACCTCTCAGTCTGATTCCGGCTCTGACCTCTCAGTCTGATTCCGGCTCTGACCTCTCAGACTGATTCTGGCTGTGACCTCTCAGACTGATTCTGGCTCTGACCTCTTATACTGTTTCTGGCTCTGACCTCTCATGCTGTTTCTGTCTCTGACCTCTCATACAGATTCTGGCTCTGATCTCTCAGACTGATTCTGGCTCTGACCTCTCAGACTGATTCTGGCTCTGACCTCTCAGACTGATTCTGGCTCTGACCTCTCAGACTGATTCTGGCTCTGACTTCTCAGACTGATTCTGGCTCTGACCTCTCATACTAATTTTGGCTCTGACCTCTCATTCTGATTCTGGCTCTGACATCCCATACTGCTTCTGGCTCTGACCTCTCAGACTGATTCTGGCTTTGACCTCTCAGACTGATTCTGGCTCTGACCTCTCAGTCTGATTCTGGCTCTGACCTCTCAGTCTGATTCTGGCTCTGACCTCTCATACTGATTCTGGCTCTGACCTCTCAGACTGATTCTGGCTCTGACATCTCAGTCTGATTCTGGCTCTGACCTCTCAGTCTGATTCTGGCTCTGACCTCTCATACTGATTCTGGCTCTGACCTCTCAGACTGATTCTGGCTCTAACCTCTCAGACTGATTCTGGCTCTGACGTCTAATACTACTTCTGGCTCTGACTTCTCAGACCGATTCTGGCTCTGACCTCTCATACTGATTCTGGCTCTGACCTCTCCGTCTGATTCTGGCTCTGACCTCTCATACTGATTCTGGCTCTGACCTCTCAGACTGATTCTGGCTCTGACCTCTCAGACTGATTCTGGCTCTGACGTCTCAGTCTGATTCTGGCTCTGACCACTCAGTCTGATTCTGGCTCTGACCACTCAGTCTGATTCTGGCTCTGACCTCTCAGTCTGATTCTGGCTCTGACCTCTCAGTCTGATTCTGGCTCTGACCTCTCAGACTGATTCTGGCTCTGACCTCTCAGACTGATTCTGGCTCTGACGTCTAATACTACTTCTGGCTCTGACTTCTCAGACTGATTCTGGCTCTGACCTCTCATACTAATTTTGGCTCTGACCTCTCATTCTGATTCTGGCTCTGACATCCCATACTGCTTCTGGCTCTGACCTCTCAGTCTGATTCTGGCTCTGACCTCTCAGTCTGATTCTGGCTCTGACCTCTCATACTGATTCTGGCTCTGACTTCTCAGTCTGATTCTGGCTCTGACCTCTCAGTCTGATTCTGGCTCTGACCTCTCAGACTGATTCTGGCTCTGACGTCTCAGTCTGATTCTGGCTCTGACCACTCAGTCTGATTCTGGCTCTGACCTCTCAGTCTGATTCTGGCTCTGACCTCTCAGACTGATTCTGGCTCTGACGTCTCAGTCTGATTCTGGCTCTGACCTCTCAGTCTGATTCTGGCTCTGACCTCTCATACTGATTCTGGCTCTGACCTCTCAGATTGATTCTGGCTCTGTCCTCTCATACCGATTCTGGCTCTGACCTCTCACACCGATTCTGGCTCTGACCTCTCAGACTGATTCTGGCTCTGACCTCTCATACTAATTTTGGCTCTGACCTCTCATACTGATTCTGGCTCTGACATCCCATACTGCTTCTGGCTCTGACCTCTCATACTGATTCTGGCTCTGACCTCTCAGACTGATTCTGGCTCTCTCCTCTCATACCGATTCTGGCTCTGACCTCTCAGACTGATTCTGGCTCTGACCTCTCATACTGCTTCTGGCTCTGACCTCTCAGACTGATTCTGGCTCTAACCTCTCAGTCTGATTCTGGCTCTGACCTCTCAGTCTGATTCTGGCTCTGACCTCTCAGACTGATTCTGGCTCTGACCTCTCAGGCTAATTCTGGCTCTGACCTCTCAGACTGATTCTGGCTCTGACCTCTTATACTGTTTCTGGCTCTGACCTCTCATACTGTTTCTGGCTCTGACCTCTCATACAGATTCTGGCTCTGATCTCTCATACTGATTCTGGCTCTGACCTCTCAGACTTATTCTGGCTCTAACCTCTCAGACTGATTCTGGCTGTGAATTCTCAGACTGATTCTGGCTCTGACCTCTCAGACTGATTCTGGCTCTGACCTCTCATACTGATTCTGGCTCTGACCTCTCATACTGATTCTGGCTCTGACCTCTCAGTCTAATTCTGGCTCTGACCTCTCCGTCTGATTCTGGCTCTGACCTCTCATACTGATTCTGGCTCTGACCTCTCAGACTGATTCTGGCTTTGACGTCTAATACTACTTCTGGCTCTGACTTCTCAGACTGATTCTGGCTCTGACCTCTCATACTAATTTTGGCTCTGACCTCTCATTCTGATTCTGGCTCTGACATCCCATACTGCTTCTGGCTCTGACCTCTCAGTCTGATTCTGGCTCTGACCTCTCAGTCTGATTCTGGCTCTGACCTCTCATACTGATTCTGGCTCTGACCTCTCAGACTGATTCTGGCTCTGACGTCTCAGTCTGATTCTGGCTCTGACCTCTCAGTCTGATTCTGGCTCTGACCTCTCATACTGATTCTGGCTCTGACGTCTCAGACTGATTCTGGCTCTGACCTCTCAGACTGATTCTGGCTCTGATGTCTAATACTACTTCTGGCTCTGACTTCTCAGACCGATTCTGGCTCTGACCTCTCAGACTGATTCTGGCTCTGACCTCTCAGACTGATTCTGGCTCTGACCACTCAGTCTGATTCTGGCTCTGACCTCTCAGTCTGATTCTGGCTCTGACCTCTCATACTGATTCTGGCTCTGACCTCTCATACTGATTCTGGCTCTGTCCTCTCATACCGATTCTGGCTCTGACCTCTCACACCAATTCTGGCTCTGACCTCTCAGACTGATTCTGGCTCTGACCTCTCATACTGATTCTGGCTCTGACATCCCATACTGCTTCTGGCTCTGACCTCTCATACTGATTCTGGCTCTGACATCCCATACTGCTTCTGGCTCTGACCTCTCAAACTGATTCTGGCTCTGACCTCTCAGACTGATTCTGGCTATCTCCTCTCATACCGATTCTGGCTCTGACCTCTCAGACTGATTCTGGCTCTGACCTCTCATACTAATTTTGACTCTGACCTCTCATACTGATTCTGGTTTTGACATCCCATACTGCTTCTGGCTCTGAGCTCTCAGACTTTTTCTGGCTTTGACCTCTCAGACTGATTCTGGCTCTGAACTCTCAGTCTGATTCTGGCTCTGACCTCTCAGACTGATTCTGGCTCTGACCTCTCATACTGATTCTGGCTCTGACATCCCATACTGCTTCTGGCTCTGACCTCTCAGACTGATTCTGGCTCTCTCCTCTCATACCGATTCTGGCTCTGACCTCTCAGACTGATTCTGGTTCTGACCTCTCAGACTGATTCTGGCTCTGACCTCTCAGACTGATTCTGGCTCTGACCTCTCATACTGATTCTGGCTCTGTCCTCTCAGACTGATTCTGGCTCTGACATCTTATACTGCTTCTGGCTCTGACCTCTCAGACTGATTCTGGCTCTAACCTCTCAGTCTGATTCTGGCTCTGACCTCTCAGTCTGATTCCGGCTCTGACCTCTCAGACTGATTCTGGCTCTGACCTCTTATACTGTTTCTGGCTCTGACCTCTCATACTGTTTCTGGCTCTGACCTCTCATACAGATTCTGGCTCTGATCTCTCATACTGATTCTGGCTCTGACCTCTCAGACTTAGTCTGGCTCTAACCTCTCAGACTGATTCTGGCTGTGAATTCTCAGACTGATTCTGGCTCTAACCTCTCAGACTGATTCTGGCTCTGACCTCTCATACTGATTCTGGCTCTGACCTCTCATACTGATTCTGGCTCTGACCTCTCAGTCTAATTCTGGCTCTGACCTCTCCGTCTAATTCTGGCTCTGACCTCTCATACTGATTCTGGCTCTGACCTATCAGACTGATTCTGGCTCTGACGTCTAATACTACTTCTGGCTCTTACTTCTCAGACTGATTCTGGCTCTGACCTCTCATACTAATTTTGGCTCTGACCTCTCATTCTGATTCTGGCTCTGACATCCCATACTGCTTCTGGCTCTGACCTCTCAGACTGATTCTGGCTTTGACCTCTCAGACTGATTCTGGCTCTGACCTCTCAGTCTGATTCTGGCTCTGACCTCTCAGTCTGATTCTGGCTCTGACCTCTCATACTGATTCTGGCTCTGACCTCTCAGACTGATTCTGGCTCTGACGTCTCAGTCTGATTCTGGCTCTGACCTCTCAGTCTGATTTTGGCTCTGACCTCTCATACTGAGTCTGGCTCTGACCTCTCAGACTGATTCTGGCTCTAACCTCTCAGACTGATTCTGGCTCTGACGTCTAATACTACTTCTGGCTCTGACTTCTCAGACCGATTCTGGCTCTGACCTCTCAGACTGATTCTGGCTCTGACGTCTCAGTCTTATTCTGGCTCTGACCTCTCATACTGATTTTCACTCTGACCTCTCAGAATGATCCTGGCTCTGACCTCTCATACTATTTCTGGCTCTGACCTCTCATACTATTTCTGGCTCTGACCTCTCAGACTGATTCTGGCTCTGACCTCTCAGACTGCTTCTGGCTCTGACATCTCATACTTCTGGCTCTGACCTCTCAGACTGATTCTGGCTCTGACCTCTCAGACTGTTTCTGGCTCTGACCTCTCATACTGATTCTGGCTCTGACCTCTCATACTGATTCCGGCTCTGACCTTTCATACTGATTCTCGCTCTGACCTCTCAGATTGCTTCTGGCTCTGACCTCTCATACTGATTCTGGCTCTGACCTGTCATACTGATTCTGGCTCTGACCTCTCAGACTGCTTCTGGCTCTGAAATCTCATACTTCTGGCTCTGACCTCTCAGACTGATTGTGGCTCTGACCTCTCAAACTAATTCTGGCTCTGATCTCTCAGACTGATTCTTGCTCTGACCTCTCAGTCTGATTCCGGCTCTGACCTCTCAGTCTGATTCCGGCTCTGACCTCTCATATAGATTCTGGTTCTGAACTCTCAGACTGCTTCTGGCTCTGACATCTCATACTTCTTCTAGCTCTGACCACTCAGACTGCTTCTGGCTCTGACCTCTCATACTGATTCTGGCTCTGAATTCTCAGACTGATTCTGACTCTGACCTCTCAGACTGATTCCGGCTCTGACCTCTCATACTGATTCTGGCTCTGAATTCTCAGACTGATTCTGGCTCTGACCTCTCAGACTGATTCCGGCTCTGACCTCTCATACTGATTCTGGCACTGATCTCTCATACTGATTCTTGCTCTGTCTTCTCATAATGATTCTGGCTCTGACCTTTTAGACTACTTCTGGTTCTGTCCTCTCATACTGATTCTGGCTCCGACCTCTCATACTGATTCTGGCTCTGACCTTTTAGACTACTTCTGGCTCTGACCTCTCATACTGATTCTGGCTCTGACCTTTCAGACTGATTCCAGCTCTGACCTCTCAGACTGATTCTGGCTCTGACCTCTCAGTCTGATTCTGGCTCTGACCCTTCAGTCTGATTCTGGCTCTGACCTCTCAGACTGATTCTGGCTCTGACGTCTCAGTCTGATTCTGGCTCTGACCTCTCAGACTGATTCTGGCTCTGACCTCTCAGTCTGATTCTGGCTCTGACCCTTCAGTCTGATTCTGGCTCTGACCTCTCAGACTGATTCTGGCTCTGACGTCTCAGTCTGATTCTGGCTCTGACCTCTCAGACTGATTCTGGCTCTGACCTCTCATACTAATTTTGACTCTGACCTCTCTTACTGATTCTGGCTCTGACTTCCCATACTGCTTCTGGCTCTGACCTCTCAGACTGATTCTGGCTCTGACCTCTCATACTGATTCTGGCTCTGACCTCTCAGTCTGATTCTGGCTCTTACCTCTCATACTACTTCTGGCTCTGACTTCTCAGACCGATTCTGGCTCTGACCTCTCAGACTGATTCTGGCTCTGACCTCTCATACTGATTCTGGCTTTGACCTCTCAGACTGATTCTGGCTCTGACCTCTCAGTCTGATTCTGGCTCTGACCTCTCAGACTGATTCTGGCTCTGACATCTTATACTGCTTCTGGCTCTGACCTCTCAGACTGATTCTGGCTCTGACCTTTCATACTGATTCTGGCTCTGACCTCTCATACTGATTCTGGCTTTGACCTCTGAGACTGATTCAGGCTCTGACCTCTCAGTCTGATTCTGGCTCTGACATCTTATACTACTTCTGGCTCTGACTTCTCATACTTCTTCTGGCTCTGACCTCTCAGACTAAATTTGGCTCTGACCTTTTTTACTGTTTCTGGCTCTGACCTCTCATACTGATTCTGGGTCTGACCTCTCTTACTGATTCTGGCTCTGACCTCTCATACTCATTCCGGCTCTGACCTCTCATACTGATTCTGGGTCTGACCTTTCATACTGATTCTGGCTCTGATCTCTCATACTGATTCTGGCTCTGACCTTTCATACTGATTCTGACTCTGACCTCTCAGTGTGATTCCGGCTGTGTCCTCTCATACTGATTCTGGCTCTGATCTCTCATACTGATTCTGGCTCTGACCTCTCAGACTGATTCTGGCTCTGACCTCTCATACTGATTCTGGCTCTGACCTCTCATACTGATTCTGGCTCTGATCTCTCATACTGATTCTGGCTCTGACCTCTCAGACTGATTCTGGCTCTGACCTTTTATACTGCTTCTGGTTCTGTCCTCTCATACTGATTCTGGCTCTGACATCTCAGACTGATTCTGGCTTTGACCTCTCAGACTGATTCTGGCTCTGATCTCTCATACTGATTCTGGCTCTGACCTCTCAGACTTATTCTGGCTCTGAATTCTCAGACTGATTCTGGCTCTGACCTTTTAAACTGATTCTGGCTCTGACCTCTCAGACTGATTCTGGCTCTGACCTCTCATACTGATTCTGGCTCTGAATTCTCAGACTGCTTCTGGCTCTGACCTCTCAGACTGATTCTGGCTCTGACCTCTCAGACTGATTCTGGCACTGATCTCTCATACTGATTATTGCTCTGTCCCCTCATACTGATTCTGGCTCTGACCTCTCATACTGATTCTGGCTCTGACCTCTCAGACTGATTCTGGCTCTGACCTCTCAGACTGATTCTGGCTCTGACCTCTCAGACTGATTCTGGCTCTGACCTCTCAGACTGCTTCTGGCTCTGACATCTCATACTTCTGGCTCTGACCTCTCAGACTGATTCTGGCTCTGACCTCTCAGACTGCTTCTGGCTCTGACCTCTCATACTGATTCTGGCTCTGACCTCTCATACTGATTCCGGCTCTGACCTTTCATACTGATTCTGGCTCTGACCTCTCAGACTGCTTCTGGCTCTGACCTCTCATACTGATTCTGGCTCTGACCTGTCATACTGATTCTGGCTCTGACCTCTCAGACTGCTTCTGGCTCTGAAATCTCATACTTCTGGCTCTGACCTTTTAGACTGATTTTGGCTCTGACCTCTCAGACTGCTTCTGGCTCTGACCTCTCATACTGATTCTGGCTCTGACCTCTAAGACTGATTCTGGCTCTGACTCTCTGACTGATTCTGGCTCTGACCTCTCAGACTGATTCTGGCTCTGACATCTCATACTTCTTCTGGCTCTGACCTCTCAGACTGATTCTGGCTCTGACCTTTCATACTGCTTCTGGCTCTGACCTCTCATACGGATTCTGGCTCAGACCTCTCATACTGATTCCAGTTCTGACCTTTCATACTACTTCTGGCTCTGACCTCTCGGACTGATTCTGGCTCTGACCTCTCAGACTGCTTCTGGCTCTGATGTCTCATACTGCTTCTGGCTCTGACCTCTCATATTGATTCCGGCTCTGACCTTTCATACTGCTTCTGACTCTGACCTCTCATACTGATTCTGGCTCTGACCTCTCATACTAATTCTGGTTCTGACCTCTCATACTGATTCTCACTCTGACCTCTCAGACTGCTTCTGACTCTGATCTCTCAGACTGCTTCTGACTCTGACATCTCATACTTCTTCTGGCTCTGACCTCTCATACTGATTCTGGCTCTGACCTCTCAGTGTGATTCCGGCTGTGTCCTCTCATACTGATTCTGGCTCTGATCTCTCATACTGATTCTGGCTCTAACCTCTCATACTGATTCTGGCTCTGATCTCTCATACTGATTCTGGCTCTGACCTCTCTGACTGATTCTTGCTCTGACATCCCATACTGCTTCTGGCTCTGACCTCTCATACTGATTCTGGCTTTGACCTCTCAGACTGATTCTGGCTCTGACCTCTCAGTCTGATTCTGGCTCTGACCTCTCAGACTGATTCTGGCTCTGACGTCTCAGTCTGATTCTGGCTCTGACCTCTCAGTCTGATTCTGGCTCTGACCTCTCATACTGATTCTGGCTCTGTTCTCTCATACCGATTCTGGCTCTGACCTCTCAGACTGATTCTGGCTCTGACGTCTCAGTCTGATTCTGGCTCTGACCTCTCAGTCTGATTCTGGCTCTGACCTCTCATACTGATTCTGGCTCTGACCTGTCAGACTGATTCTGGCTCTTACCTCTCAGACTGATTCTGGCTCTGTCCTCTCATACCGATTCTGGCTCTGACCTCTCACACTGATTCTGGCTCTGAACTCTCAGACTGATTCTGGCTCTGACCTCTCATACTAATTTTGGCTCTAACCTCTCATACTGATTCTGGCTCTGACCTCTCAGACTGATTCTGCCTCTGACCTTTCATACTAATTTTGGCTCTGACCTCTCATACTGATTCTGGCTCTGATCTCTCAGATGGATTCTGGCTCTGACCTCTCTTACTGATTCTGGCTCTGACATCCCATACTGCTTCTGGCTCTGACCTCTCAGACTGGTTCTGGCTTTGACCTCTCAGACTGATTCTGGCTCTGACCTCTCAGTCTGATTTTGGCTCTGACCTCTCAGTCTGATTCTGGCTCTGACCTCTCATACTGATTCTGGCTATGACCTCTCAGACTGATTCTGGCTCTGACTTCTCAGTCTGATTCTGGCTCTGACCTATCATACTACTTCTGGCTCTGACTTCTCAGACCGATTCTGGCTCTGACCTCTCAGACTGATTCTGGCTCTGACCTCTCATACTGATTCTGACTTTGACCTCTCAGAGTTATTCTGGCTCTGACCTCTCAGTCTGATTCTGGCTCTGACCTCTCAGACTGATTCTGGCTTTGACATCTTATACTGCTTCTTGCTCTGACCTCTCAGACTGATTCTGGCTCTGACCTCTCATACTGAGTCTGGCTTGACCTCTCAGACTGATTCTGGCTCTGACCTCTCAGTCTGATTCTGGCTCTGACCTCTCAGACTGATTCTGGCTCTGACATCTTATACTACTTCTGGCTCTGACTTCTCATACATCTTCTGGCTCTGACCTCTCAGACTAAATTTGGCTCTGACCTTTTTTACTGTTTCTGGCTCTGACCTCTCTTACTGATTCTGGCTCTGACCTCTCAGACTGATTCTGGCTCTGACCTCTCAGACTGATTCTGGCTCTGACCTCTCAGACTGATTCTGGCTCTGATCTCTCATACTGATTCTGGCTCTGACCTCTCAGACTGATTCTGGCTCTGATCTCTCATACTGATTCTGGCTCTGACCTCTCAGAATTATTCTGGCTCTGAATTCTCAGACTGATTCTGGCTCTGACCTTTCAGACTGATTCTGGCTCTGACTTCTCAGACTGATTCTGGCTCTGATCTCTCATACTGATTCTGGCTCTGACCTCTCAGACTTATTCTGGCTCTGAATTCTCAGACTGATTCTGGCTCTGACCTCTCAGACCGATTCTGGCTCTGACCTCTCAGACTGATTCTGGCTCTGTGCTCTCAGACTGATTCTGGCTCCGACCTCTCATACTAATTTTGACTCTGACCTCTCTTACTGATTCTGGCTCTGACATCCCATACTGCTTCTGGCTCTGACCTCTCAGACTGCTTCTGGCTCTGACCTCTCAGACTGATTCTGGCTTTGACCTCTCAGACTGATTCTGGCTCTGAACTCTCAGTCTGATTCTGGCTCTGACCTCTCAGTCTGATTCTGGCTCTGACCTCTCATACTGATTCTGGCTCTGACCTCTCAGACTGATTCTGGCTCTGACCTCTCAGTCTGACTCTGGCTCTGACCTCTCAGTCTGACTCTGGCTCTGACCTCTCAGTCTGATTCTGGCTCTGACCTCTCATACTGATTCTGGCTCTCACCTTTTAGACTGATTCTAGCTCTGACCTCTCAGACTGATTCTGGCTCTGACATCTTATACTGCTTCTGGCTCTGACCTCTCAGACTGATTCTGGCTCTGACCTCTCATACTGATTCTGGCTTTGACCTCTCAGAATGATTCTGGCTCTGACCTCTCAGACTGATTCTGGCTCTGAATTCTCAGACTGATTTTGGCTTTGACCTCTCAGACTGATTCCGGCTCTGACCTCTCTTACTGATTCTGGCTCTGACCTCTCATACTGATTCTGGCTCTGACCTCTCATACTGATTCTGGCTCTGACCTCTCATACTGATTCTGGCTCTGACCTCTCAGACTGATTCTGGCTCTGACCTCTCATACTAATTTTGGCTCTGACCTCTCATACTGATTCTGGCTCTGACATCCCATATTGCTTCTGGCTCTGACCTCTCATACAGATTCTGGTTTTGACCTCTCAGACTGATTCTGGCTCTGACCTCTCAGTCTGATTCTGGCTCTGTCCTCTCATATAGATTCTGGTTTTGACCTCTCAGACTGATTCTGGCTCTGACCTCTCAGTCTGATTCTGGCTCTGACCTCTCAGTCTGATTCTGGCTCTGACCTCTCATTCTGATTCCGGCTCTGACGTCTCAGTCTGATTCTGACTCTGACCTCTCAGTCTGATTCTGGCTCTGACCTCTCATACTGATTCTGGCTCTGACCTCTCAGACTGATTCTGGCTCTGACATCTCAGACTGATTCTGGCTGTGAATTCTGAGACTGATTCTGGCTCTGACCTCTCAGACTGATTATGGCTCTGACCTCTCATACTGATTCTGGCTCTGACCTCTCATACTGATTCCGGCTCTGACCTCTCATACTGATTCTGGCTCTGACCTCTCAGACTGATTCTGGCTCTTACCTCTCAGACTGATTCTGGCTCTTTCCTCTCATACAGATTCTGGCTCTGACCTCTCACACCGATTCTGGCTCTGACCTCTCAGACTGATTCTGGCTTTGACCTCTAATACTAATTTTGGCTCTGACCTCTCATACTGATTCTGGCTCTGACATCCCATACTGCTTCTGGCTCTGACCTCTCAGACTGATTCTAGCTTTGACCTCTCAGTCTGATTCTGGCTCTGACCTCTCAGACTGATTCTGGCTCTGTCGTCTCTGTCTGATTCTGGCTCTGACCTCTCATACTGATTCTGGCTCTGACCTCTCATACTGATTCTGGCTCTGACCTCTCAGACTGATTCTGGCTCTGACCTCTCAGACTGATTCTGGCTCTCTCCTCTCATACCGATTCTGGCTCTGACCTCTCAGACCAATTCTGGCTCTGTTCTCTCATACCGATTCTGGCTCTGACCTCTCAGACCGATTCTGGCTCTGACATCTTATACTGCTTCTGGCTCTGACCTCTCAGACTGATTCTGGCTCTGACCTCTCATACTGATTCTGGCTTTGACCTCTCAGAATGATTCTGGCTCTGACCTCTCAGACTGATTCTGGCTCTGAATTCTCAGACTGATTTTGGCTTTGACCTCTCAGACTGATTCCGGCTCTGACCTCTCTTACTGATTCTGGCTCTGACCTCTCAGACTGATTCTGGCTCTGACATCTTATACTGCTTCTGGCTCTGACCTCTCAGACTGATTCTGGCTCTGACCTCTCATACTGATTCTGGCTTTGACCTCTCAGAATGATTCTGGCTCTGACCTCTCAGACTGATTCTGGCTCTGAATTCTCAGACTGATTTTGGCTTTGACCTCTCAGACTGATTCCGGCTCTGACCTCTCTTACTGATTCTGGCTCTGACCTCTCATACCGATTCTGGCTCTGACCTCTCATACTGATTCTGGCTCTGACCTCTCATACTGATTCTGGCTCTGACCTCTCAGACTGATTCTGGCTCTGACCTCTCATACTAATTTTGGCTCTGACCTCTCATACTGATTCTGGCTCTGACATCCCATATTGCTTCTGGCTCTGACCTCTCATACAGATTCTGGTTTTGACCTCTCAGACTGATTCTGGCTCTGACCTCTCAGTCTGATTCTGGCTCTGTCCTCTCATATAGATTCTGGTTTTGACCTCTCAGTCTGATTCTGGCTCTGACCTCTCAGTCTGATTCTGGCTCTGACCTCTCATTCTGATTCCGGCTCTGACGTCTCAGTCTGATTCTGACTCTGACCTCTCAGTCTGATTCTGGCTCTGACCTCTCATACTGATTCTGGCTCTGACCTCTCAGACTGATTCTGGCTCTGACATCTCAGACTGATTCTGGCTGTGAATTCTGAGACTGATTCTGGCTCTGACCTCTCAGACTGATTATGGCTCTGACCTCTCATACTGATTCTGGCTCTGACCTCTCATACTGATTCCGGCTCTGACCTCTCATACTGATTCTGGCTCTGACCTCTCAGACTGATTCTGGCTCTGACCTCTCAGACTGATTCTGGCTCTTTCCTCTCATACAGATTCTGGCTCTGACCTCTCACACCGATTCTGGCTCTGACCTCTCAGACTGATTCTGGCTTTGACCTCTAATACTAATTTTGGCTCTGACCTCTCATACTGATTCTGGCTCTGACATCCCATACTGCTTCTGGCTCTGACCTCTCAGACTGATTCTAGCTTTGACCTCTCAGTCTGATTCTGGCTCTGACCTCTCAGACTGATTCTGGCTCTGTCGTCTCTGTCTGATTCTGGCTCTGACCTCTCATACTGATTCTGGCTCTGACCTCTCATACTGATTCTGGCTCTGACCTCTCAGACTGATTCTGGCTCTGACCTCTCAGACTGATTCTGGCTCTCTCCTCTCATACCGATTCTGGCTCTGACCTCTCAGACCGATTCTGGCTCTGTTCTCTCATACCGATTCTGGCTCTGACCTCTCAGACCGATTCTGGCTCTGACCTCTCAGACCGATTCTGGCTCTTACCTCTCATACTAATTTTGGCTCTGACCTCTCATACTGATTCTGGCTCTGACATCTCATACTGCGTCTGGCTCTGACCTCTCAGACTGATTCTGGCTCTGACCTCTCAGACTGATTCTGGCTCTGTCCTCTCAGTCTGATTCTGGCTCTGACCTCTCATACTGATTCTGGCTCTGACCTCTCAGACTGATTCTGGCTCTGACCTCTCAGACTGATTCTGGCTCTGACCTCTCAGACTGATTCTGGCTCTGACCTCTCATACTGATTCTGGCTCTGACCTCTCAGACTGATTCTGGCTCTGACATCTTATACTGCTTCTGGCTTTGACCTCTCAGACTGATTCTGGCTCTAACCTCTCAGTCTGATTCTGGCTCTGACCTCTCAGTCTGATTCTGGCTCTGACCTCTCAGTCTGATTCTGGCTCTGACCTCTCAGACTGATTCTGGCTCTGACCTCTTATACTGTTTCTGGCTCTGACCTCTCATACTGTTTCTGGCTCTGACCTCTCATACAGATTCTGGCTCTGATCTCTCATACTGATTCTGGCTCGGACCTCTCAGACTTATTCTGGCTCTAACCTCTCAGACTGATTCTGGCTGTGAATTCTCAGACTGATTCTGGCTCTGACCTCTCAGACTGATTCTGGCTCTGACCTCTCATACTGATTCTGGCTCTGACCTCTCATACTGATTCTGGCTCTGACCTCTCAGACTGATTCTGGCTCTGACCTCTCATACTGATTCTGGCTCTGACCTCTCAGTCTAAATCTGGCTCTGACCTCTCATACTGATTCTGGCTCTGACCTCTCAGACTGATTCTGGCTCTGACCTCTCAGACTGATTCTGGCTCTGACGTCTAATACTACTTCTGGCTCTGACTTCTCAGACTGATTCTGGCTCTGACCTCTCATACTAATTTTGGCTCTGACCTCTCATACTGATTCTGGCTTTGACCTCTCAGACTGATTCTGGCTCTGACCTCTCAGTCTGATTCTGGCTCTGACCTCTCAGTCTGATTCTGGCTCTGACTTCTCATACTGATTCTGGCTCTGACCTCTCAGACTGATTCTGGCTCTGACGTCTCAGATTGATTCTGGCTTTGTCCTCTCATACCGATTCTGGCTCTGACCTCTCACACCGATTCTGGCTCTGACCTCTCAGACTGATTCTGGCTCTGACGTCTAATACTACTTCTGGCTCTGACTTCTCAGACCGATTCTGGCTCTGACCTCTCAGACTGATTCTGGCTCTGACGTCTCAGTCTGATTCTGGCTCTGACCACTCAGTCTGATTCTGGCTCTGACCTCTCAGTCTGATTCTGGCTCTGACCTCTCATACTTATTCTGGCTCTGACCTCTCAGACTGACTCTGGCTCTGACGTCTCAGTCTGATTCTGGCTCTGACCTCTCAGTCTGATTCTGGCTCTGACCTCTCATACTGATTCTGGCTCTGACCTCTCAGACTGATTCTGGCTCTGACCTCTCATACTAATTTTGGCTCTGACCTCTCATACTTATTCTGGCTCTGACCTCTCAGACTGATTCTGGCTCTGACCTCTCAGACTGATTCTGGCTCTGACCTCTCATACTAATTTTGACTCTGACCTCTCATACTGATTCTGGTTTTGACATCCCATACTGCTTCTGGCTCTGAGCTCTCAGACTTTTTCTGGCTTTGACCTCTCAGACTGATTCTGGCTCTGACCTCTCAGACTGATTCTGGCTCTGACCTCTCATACTGATTCTGGCTCTGACATCCCATACTGCTTCTGGCTCTTTCCTCTCATACCGATTCTGGCTCTGACCTCTCAGACTGATTCTGGCTCTGACCTCTCAGACTGATTCTGGCTCTGACCTCTCATACTGATTCTGGCTCTGACCTCTCAGAATGATTCTGGCTCTGACATCTTATACTGCTTCTGGCTCTGACCTCTCAGACTGATTCTGGCTCTTACCTCTCAGACTGATTCTGGCTCTGACCTCTTATACTGTTTCTGGCTCTGACCTCTCATACTGTTTCTGGCTCTGACCTCTCATACAGATTCTGGCTCTGATCTCTCATACTGATTCTGGCTCGGACCTCTCAGACTTATTCTGGCTCTAACCTCTCAGACTGATTCTGGCTGTGAATTCTCAGACTGATTCTGGCTCTGACCTCTCAGACTGATTCTGGCTCTGACCTCTGATACTGATTCTGGCTCTGACCTCTCATACTGATTCTGGCTCTGACCTCTCAGTCTAAATCAGGCTCTGACCTCTCCGTCTGATTCTGGCTCTGACCTCTCATTCTGATTCTGGCTCTGACATCCCATACTGCTTCTGGCTCTGACCTCTCAGACTGATTCTGGCTTTGACCTCTCAGACTGATTCTGGCTCTGACCTCTCAGTCTGATTCTGGCTCTGACCTCTCAGTCTGATTCTGGCTCTGACCTCTCATACTGATTCTGGCTCTGACCTCTCAGACTGATTCTGGCTCTGACGTCTCAGTCTGATTCTGGCTCTGACCTCTCAGTCTGATTCTGGCTCTGACCTCTCATACTGATTTTGGCTCTGACCTCTCAGACTGATTCTGGCTCTAACCTCTCAGACTGATTCTGGCTCTGACGTCTAATACTACTTCTGGCTCTGACTTCTCAGACCGATTCTGGCTCTGACGTCTCAGTCTGATTCTGGCTCTGACCACTCAGTCTTATTCTGGCTCTGACCTCTCAGTCTGATTCTGGCTCTGACCTCTCAGTCTGATTCTGGCTCTGACCTCTCATACTTATTCTGGCTCTGACCTCTCAGACTGATTCTGGCTCTGACGTCTCAGTCTGATTCTGGCTCTGACCTCTCAGTCTGATTCTGGCCCTGACCTCTCCTACTGATTCTGGCTCTGACCTCTCAGATTGATTCTGGCTCTGTCCTCTCATACCGATTCTGGCTCTGACCTCTCACACCGATTCTGGCTCTGACCTCTCAGACTGATTCTGGCTCTGACCTCTCATACTAATTTTGGCTCTGACCTCTCATACTGATTCTGGCTCTGACATCCCATACTGCTTCTGGCACTGACCTCTCATACTGATTCTGGCTCTGACCTCTCAGACTGATTCTGGCTCTCTCCTCTCATACCGATTCTGGCTCTGACCTCTTAGACTGATTCTGGCTCTGACCTCTCATACTAATTTTGGCTCTGATCTCTCATACTTATTCTGGCTCTGACCTCTCAGACTGATTCTGGCTCTGACCTCTCATGCTAATTTTGACTCTGACCTCTCATACTGATTCTGGTTTTGACATCCCATACTGCTTCTGGCTCTGAGCTCTCAGACTTTTTCTGGCTTTGACCTCTCAGACTGATTCTGGCTCTGACCTCTCAGTCTGATTCTGGCTCTGACCTCTCAGTCTGATTCTGGCTCTGACCTCTTAGTCTGATTCTGGCTCTGACCTCTCATACTGATTCTGGCTCTGACATCCCATACTGCTTCTGGCTCTGACCTATCATACTGATTCTGGCTCTGACCTCTCAGACTGATTCTGGCTCTGACCTCTCAGACTGATTCTGGCTCTGACCTCTTAGTCTGATTCTGGCTCTGACCTATCATACTGATTCTGGCTCTGACCTCTCATACTGTTTCTGGCACTGATCTCTCATACTGATTCTGGCTCGGACCTCTCAGACTTATTCTGGCTCTAACCTCTCAGACTGATTCTGGCTCTGACCTCTCAGTCTAAATCTGGCTCTGACCTCTCCGTCAGATTCTGGCTCTGACCTCTCATACTGATTCTGGCTCTGACCTCTCAGACTGATTCTGGCTCTGACCTCTCAGACTGATTCTGGCTCTGACGTCTAATACTACTTCTGGCTCTGACCTCTCATACTAATTTTGGCTCTGACTTCTCATTCTGATTCTGGCTCTGACATCCCATACTGCTTCTGGCTCTGACCTCTCAGACTGATTCTGGCTTTGACCTCTCAGACTGATTCTGGCTCTGACCTCAGTCTGATTCTGGCTCTGACCTCTCAGTCTGATTCTGGCTCTGACCTCTCATACTGATTCTGGCTCTGACCTCTCAGACTGATTCTGGCTCTGACATCTAATACTACTTCTGGCTCTGACTTCTCAGACCGATTCTGGCTCTGACCTCTCAGACTGATTCTGGCTCTGACGTCTCAGTCTGATTCTGGCTCTGACTACTCAGTCTGATTCTGGCTCTGACCTCTCAGTCTGATTCTGGCTCTGACCTCTCATACTTATTCTGGCTCTGACCTCTCAGTCTGATTCTGGCTCTGACCTCTCATACTGATTCTGGCTCTGACCTCTCAGATTGATTCTGGCTCTGTCCTCTCATACCGATTCTTGCTCTGACCTCTCAGTCTGATTCTGGCTCTGACCTCTCAGACTGATTCTGGCTCTGACCTCTCATACTAATTTTGGCTCTGACCTCTCATACTTATTCTGGCTCTGACCTCTCAGACTGATTCTGGCTCTGACCTCTCATACTAATTTTGACTCTGACCTCTCATACTGATTCTGGTTTTGACATCCCATACTGCTTCTGGCTCTGAGCTCTCAGACTTTTTCTGGCTTTGACCTCTCAGACTGATTCTGGCTCTGACCTCTCAGTCTGATTCTGGCTCTGACCTCTCAGACTGATTCTGGCTCTGACCTCTCATACTGATTCTGGCTCTGACATCCCATACTGCTTCTGGCTCTGACCTCTCATACTGATTCTGGCTCTGACCTCTCAGACTGATTCTGGCTCTCTCCTCTCATACCGATTCTGGCTCTGACCTCCCAGACTAATTCTGGCTCTGACCTCTCAGACTGATTCTGGCTCTGACCTCTCAGACTGATTCTGGCTCTGACCTCTCAGACTGATTCTGGCTCTGACCTCTCAGTCTGATTCTGGCTCTGACTTCTCATACTGATTCTGGCTCTGACCTCTCAGACTGATTCTGGCTCTGACGTCTCAGATTGATTCTGGCTTTGTCCTCTCATACCGATTCTGGCTCTGACCTCTCACACCGATTCTGGCTCTGACCTCTCAGACTGATTCTGGCTCTGACGTCTAATACTACTTCTGGCTCTGACTTCTCAGACCGATTCTGGCTCTGACCTCTCAGACTGATTCTGGCTCTGACGTCTCAGTCTGATTCTGGCTCTGACCACTCAGTCTGATTCTGGCTTTGACCTCTCAGTCTGATTCTGGCTCTGACCTCTCATACTTATTCTGGCTCTGACCTCTCAGACTGATTCTGGCTCTGACGTCTCAGTCTGATTCTGGCTCTGACCTCTCAGTCTGATTCTGGCTCTGACCTCTCATACTGATTCTGGCTCTGACCTCTCAGATTGATTCTGGCTCTGTCCTCTCATACCGATTCTGGCTCTGACCTCTCACACCGATTCTGGCTCTGACCTCTCAGACTGATTCTGGCTCTGACCTCTCATACTAATTTTGGCTCTGACCTCTCATACTGATTCTGGCTCTGACATCCCATACTGCTTCTGGCTCTGACCTCTCATACTGATTCTGGCTCTGACCTCTCAGACTGATTCGGGCTCTCTCCTCTCATACCGATTCTGGCTCTGACCTCTCAGACTGATTCTGGCTCTGACCTCTCATACTAATTTTGGCTCTGACCTCTCATACTTATTCTGGCTCTGACCTCTCAGACTGATTCTGGCTCTGACCTCTCAGACTGATTCTGGCTCTGACCTCTCATACTAATTTTGACTCTGACCTCTCATACTGATTCTGGTTTTGACATCCCATACTGCTTCTGGCTCTGAGCTCTCAGACTTTTTCTGGCTTTGACCTCTCAGACTGATTCTGGCTCTGACCTCTCAGTCTGATTCTGGCTCTGACCTCTCAGACTGATTCTGGCTCTGACCTCTCATACTGATTCTGGCTCTGACATCCCATACTGCTTCTGGCTCTTTCCTCTCATACCGATTCTGGCTCTGACCTCTCAGACTGATTCTGGCTCTGACCTCTCAGACTGATTCTGGCTCTGACCTCTCATACTGATTCTGGCTCTGACCTCTCAGAATGATTCTGGCTCTGACATCTTATACTGCTTCTGGCTCTGACCTCTCAGACTGATTCTGGCTCTTACCTCTCAGACTGATTCTGGCTCTGACCTCTTATACTGTTTCTGGCTCTGACCTCTCATACTGTTTCTGGCTCTGACCTCTCATACAGATTCTGGCTCTGATCTCTCATACTGATTCTGGCTCGGACCTCTCAGACTTATTCTGGCTCTAACCTCTCAGACTGATTCTGGCTGTGAATTCTCAGACTGATTCTGGCTCTGACCTCTCAGACTGATTCTGGCTCTGACCTCTGATACTGATTCTGGCTCTGACCTCTCATACTGATTCTGGCTCTGACCTCTCAGTCTAAATCAGGCTCTGACCTCTCCGTCTGATTCTGGCTCTGACCTCTCATTCTGATTCTGGCTCTGACATCCCATACTGCTTCTGGCTCTGACCTCTCAGACTGATTCTGGCTTTGACCTCTCAGACTGATTCTGGCTCTGACCTCTCAGTCTGATTCTGGCTCTGACCTCTCAGTCTGATTCTGGCTCTGACCTCTCATACTGATTCTGGCTCTGACCTCTCAGACTGATTCTGGCTCTGACGTCTCAGTCTGATTCTGGCTCTGACCTCTCAGTCTGATTCTGGCTCTGACCTCTCATACTGATTTTGGCTCTGACCTCTCAGACTGATTCTGGCTCTAACCTCTCAGACTGATTCTGGCTCTGACGTCTAATACTACTTCTGGCTCTGACTTCTCAGACCGATTCTGGCTCTGACCTCTCAGACTGATTCTGGCTCTGACGTCTCAGTCTGATTCTGGCTCTGACCACTCAGTCTTATTCTGGCTCTGACCTCTCAGTCTGATTCTGGCTCTGACCTCTCATACTTATTCTGGCTCTGACCTCTCAGACTGATTCTGGCTCTGACGTCTCAGTCTGATTCTGGCTCTGACCTCTCAGTCTGATTCTGGCCCTGACCTCTCCTACTGATTCTGGCTCTGACCTCTCAGATTGATTCTGGCTCTGTCCTCTCATACCGATTCTGGCTCTGACCTCTCACACCGATTCTGGCTCTGACCTCTCAGACTGATTCTGGCTCTGACCTCTCATACTAATTTTGGCTCTGACCTCTCATACTGATTCTGGCTCTGACATCCCATACTGCTTCTGGCACTGACCTCTCATACTGATTCTGGCTCTGACCTCTCAGACTGATTCTGGCTCTCTCCTCTCATACCGATTCTGGCTCTGACCTCTCAGACTGATTCTGGCTCTGACCTCTCATACTAATTTTGGCTCTGATCTCTCATACTTATTCTGGCTCTGACCTCTCAGACTGATTCTGGCTCTGACCTCTCATACTAATTTTGACTCTGACCTCTCATACTGATTCTGGTTTTGACATCCCATACTGCTTCTGGCTCTGAGCTCTCAGACTTTTTCTGGCTTTGACCTCTCAGACTGATTCTGGCTCTGACCTCTCAGTCTGATTCTGGCTCTGACCTCTCAGTCTGATTCTGGCTCTGACCTCTTAGTCTGATTCTGGCTCTGACCTCTCATACTGATTCTGGCTCTGACATCCCATACTGCTTCTGGCTCTGACCTATCATACTGATTCTGGCTCTGACCTCTCAGACTGATTCTGGCTCTGACCTCTCAGACTGATTCTGGCTCTGACCTCTTATACTGTTTCTGGCTCTGACCTCTCATACTGTTTCTGGCACTGATCTCTCATACTGATTCTGGCTCGGACCTCTCTGATTTATTCTGGCTCTAACCTCTCAGACTGATTCTGGCTGTGAAATCTCAGACTGATTCTGGCTCTGACCTCTCAGACTGATTCTGGCTCTGACCTCTCAGTCTAAATCTGGCTCTGACCTCTCCGTCAGATTCTGGCTCTGACCTCTCATACTGATTCTGGCTCTGACCTCTCAGACTGATTCTGGCTCTGACCTCTCAGACTGATTCTGGCTCTGACGTCTAATACTACTTCTGGCTCTGACTTCTCAGACTGATTCTGGCTCTGACCTCTCATACTAATTTTGGCTCTGACTTCTCATTCTGATTCTGGCTCTGACATCCCATACTGCTTCTGGCTCTGACCTCTCAGACTGATTCTGGCTTTGACCTCTCAGACTGATTCTGGCTCTGACCTCAGTCTGATTCTGGCTCTGACCTCTCAGTCTGATTCTGGCTCTGACCTCTCATACTTATTCTGGCTCTGACCTCTCAGTCTGATTCTGGCTCTGACCTCTCATACTGATTCTGGCTCTGACCTCTCAGATTGATTCTGGCTCTGTCCTCTCATACCGATTCTGGCTCTGACCTCTCAGTCTGATTCTGGTTTTGACATCCCATACTGCTTCTGGCTCTGAGCTCTCAGACTTTTTCTGGCTTTGACCTCTCAGACTGATTCTGGCTCTGACCTCTCAGTCTGATTCTGGCTCTGACCTCTCAGACTGATTCTGGCTCTGACCTCTCATACTGATTCTGGCTCTGACATCCCATACTGCTTCTGGCTCTGACCTCTCATACTGATTCTGGCTCTGACCTCTCAGACTGATTCTGGCTCTCTCCTCTCATACCGATTCTGGCTCTGACCTCCCAGACTAATTCTGGCTCTGACCTCTCAGACTGATTCTGGCTCTGACCTCTCAGACTGATTCTGGCTCTGACCTCTCAGACTGATTCTGGCTCTGACCTCTCAGACTGATTCTGGCTCTGACCTCTTAGTTTGATTCTGGCTCTGACTTCTCATACTGATTCTGGCTCTGACCTCTCAGACTGATTCTGGCTCTGACGTCTCAGATTGATTCTGGCTTTGTCCTCTCATACCGATTCTGGCTCTGACCTTTCACACCGATTCTGGCTCTGACCTCTCAGACTGATTCTGGCTCTGACGTCTAATACTACTTCTGGCTCTGACTTCTCAGACCGATTCTGGCTCTGACCTCTCAGACTGATTCTGGCTCTGACGTCTCAGTCTGATTCTGGCTCTGACCACTCAGTCTGATTCTGGCTCTGACCTCTCAGTCTGATTCTGGCTCTGACCTCTCAGTCTGATTCTGGCTCTGACTTCTCATACTGATTCTGGCTCTGACCTCTCAGACTGATTCTGGCTCTGACGTCTCAGATTGATTCTGGCTTTGTCCTCTCATACCGATTCTGGCTCTGACCTCTCACACCGATTCTGGCTCTGACCTCTCAGACTGATTCTGGCTCTGACGTCTAATACTACTTCTGGCTCTGACTTCTCAGACTGATTCTGGCTCTGACCTCTCATACTAATTTTGGCTCTGACCTCTCATACTGATTCTGGCTTTGACCTCTCAGACTGATTCTGGCTCTGACCTCTCAGTCTGATTCTGGCTCTGACCTCTCAGTCTGATTCTGGCTCTGACTTCTCATACTGATTCTGGCTCTGACCTCTCAGACTGATTCTGGCTCTGACGTCTCAGATTGATTCTGGCTTTGTCCTCTCATACCGATTCTGGCTCTGACCTCTCACACCGATTCTGGCTCTGACCTCTCAGACTGATTCTGGCTCTGACGTCTAATACTACTTCTGGCTCTGACTTCTCAGACCGATTCTGGCTCTGACCTCTCAGACTGATTCTGGCTCTGACGTCTCAGTCTGATTCTGGCTCTGACCACTCAGTCTGATTCTGGCTCTGACCTCTCAGTCTGATTCTGGCTCTGACCTCTCATACTTATTCTGGCTCTGACCTCTCAGACTGATTCTGGCTCTGACGTCTCAGTCTGATTCTGGCTCTGACCTCTCAGTCTGATTCTGGCTCTGACCTCTCATACTGATTCTGGCTCTGACCTCTCAGATTGATTCTGGCTCTGTCCTCTCATACCGATTCTGGCTCTGACCTCTCACACCGATTCTGGCTCTGACCTCTCAGACTGATTCTGGCTCTGACCTCTCATACTAATTTTGGCTCTGACCTCTCATACTGATTCTGGCTCTGACATCCCATACTGCTTCTGGCTCTGACCTCTCATACTGATTCTGGCTCTGACCTCTCAGACTGATTCTGGCTCTCTCCTCTCATACCGATTCTGGCTCTGACCTCTCAGACTGATTCTGGCTCTGACCTCTCATACTAATTTTGGCTCTGACCTCTCATACTTATTCTGGCTCTGACCTCTCAGATTGATTCTGGCTCTGACCTCTCATACTAATTTTGACTCTGACCTCTCATACTGATTCTGGTTTTGACATCCCATACTGCTTCTGGCTCTGAGCTCTCAGACTTTTTCTGGCTTTGACCTCTCAGACTGATTCTGGCTCTGACCTCTCAGTCTGATTCTGGCTCTGACCTCTCAGACTGATTCTGGCTCTGACCTCTCATACTGATTCTGGCTCTGACATCCCATACTGCTTCTGGCTCTGACCTCTCATACTGATTCTGGCTCTGACCTCTCAGACTGATTCTGGCTCTTTCCTCTCATACCGATTCTGGCTCTGACCTCTCAGACTGATTCTGGCTCTGACCTCTCAGACTGATTCTGGCTCTGACCTCTCAGACTGATTCTGGCTCTGACCTCTCAGAATGATTCTGGCTCTGACATCTTATACTGCTTCTGGCTCTGACCTCTCAGACTGATTCTGGCTCTTACCTCTCAGACTGATTCTGGCTCTGACCTCTTATACTGTTTCTGGCTCTGACCTCTCATACTGTTTCTGGCTCTGACCTCTCATACAGATTCTGGCTCTGATCTCTCATACTGATTCTGGCTCGGACCTCTCAGACTTATTCTGGCTCTAACCTCTCAGACTGATTCTGGCTGTGAATTCTCAGACTGATTCTGGCTCTGACCTCTCAGACTGATTCTGGCTCTGACCTCTGATACTGATTCTGGCTCTGACCTCTCATACTGATTCTGGCTCTGACCTCTCAGTCTAAATAAGGCTCTGACCTCTCCGTCTGATTCTGGCTCTGACCTCTCATACTGATTCTGGCTCTGACATCCCATACTGCTTCTGGCTCTGACCTCTCAGACTGATTCTGGCTTTGACCTCTCAGACTGATTCTGGCTCTGACCTCTCAGTCTGATTCTGGCTCTGACCTCTCAGTCTGATTCTGGCTCTGACCTCTCATACTGATTCTGGCTCTGACCTCTCAGACTGATTCTGGCTCTGACGTCTCAGTCTGATTCTGGCTCTGACGTCTCAGTCTGATTCTGGCTCTGACCTCTCATACTGATTCTGGCTCTGACCTCTCAGACTAATTCTGGCTCTAACCTCTCAGACTGATTCTGGCTCTGACGTCTAATACTGCTTCTGGCTCTGACTTCTCAGACCGATTCTGGCTCTGACCTCTCAGACTGATTCTGGCTCTGACGTCTCAGTCTGATTCTGGCTCTGACCACTCAGTCTTATTCTGGCTCTGACCTCTCAGTCTGATTCTGGCTCTGACCTCTCATACTTATTCTGGCTCTGACCTCTCAGACTGATTCTGGCTCTGACGTCTCAGTCTGATTCTGGCTCTGACCTCTCAGTCTGATTCTGGCCCTGACCTCTCCTACTGATTCTGGCTCTGACCTCTCAGACTGATTCTGGCTCTGACGTCTAATACTACTTCTGGCTCTGACTTCTCAGACTGATTCTGGCTCTGACCTCTCATACTAATTTTGGCTCTGACCTCTCATACTGATTCTGGCTTTGACCTCTCAGACTGATTCTGGCTCTGACCTCTCAGTCTGATTCTGGCTCTGACCTCTCAGTCTGATTCTGGCTCTGACCTCTCATACTTATTCTGGCTCTGACCTCTCAGACTGATTCTGGCTCTGACGTCTCAGTCTGATTCTGGCTCTGACCTCTCAGTCTGATTCTGGCTCTGACCTCTCATACTGATTCTGGCTCTGACCTCTCAGATTGATTCTGGCTCTGTCCTCTCATACCGATTCTGGCTCTGACCTCTCACACCGATTCTGGCTCTGACCTCTCAGACTGATTCTGGCTCTGACCTCTCATACTAATTTTGGCTCTGACCTCTCATACTGATTCTGGCTCTGACATCCCATACTGCTTCTGGCTCTGACCTCTCATACTGATTCTGGCTCTGACCTCTCAGACTGATTCTGGCTCTCTCCTCTCATACCGATTCTGGCTCTGACCTCTCAGACTGATTCTGGCTCTGACCTCTCATACTAATTTTGGCTCTGACCTCTCATACTTATTCTGGCTCTGACCTCTCAGACTGATTCTGGCTCTGACCTCTCATACTAATTTTGACTCTGACCTCTCATACTGATTCTGGTTTTGACATCCCATACTGCTTCTGGCTCTGAGCTCTCAGACTTTTTCTGGCTTTGACCTCTCAGACTGATTCTGGCTCTGACCTCTCAGTCTGATTCTGGCTCTGACCTCTCAGACTGATTCTGGCTCTGACCTCTCATACTGATTCTGGCTCTGACATCCCATACTGCTTCTGGCTCTGACCTCTCATACTGCTTCTGGCTCTGACCTCTCATACTGCTTCTGGCTCTGAGCTCTCAGACTTTTTCTGGCTTTGACCTCTCAGACTGATTCTGGCTCTGACCTCTCAGTCTGATTCTGGCTCTGACCTCTCAGACTGATTCTGGCTCTGACCTCTCATACTGATTCTGGCTCTGACATCCCATACTGCTTCTGGCTCTGACCTCTCATACTGATTCTGGCTCTGACCTCTCAGACTGATTCTGGCTCTTTCCTCTCATACCGATTCTGGCTCTGACCTCTCAGACTGATTCTGGCTCTGACCTCTCAGACTGATTCTGGCTCTGACCTCTCAGACTGATTCTGGCTCTGACCTCTCAGAATGATTCTGGCTCTGACATCTTATACTGCTTCTGGCTCTGACCTCTCAGACTGATTCTGGCTCTTACCTCTCAGACTGATTCTGGCTCTGACCTCTCATACTGTTTCTGGCTCTGACCTCTCATACTGTTTCTGGCTCTGACCTCTCATACAGATTCTGGCTCTGATCTCTCATACTGATTCTGGCTCGGACCTCTCAGACTTATTCTGGCTCTAACCTCTCAGACTGATTCTGGCTGTGAATTCTCAGACTGATTCTGGCTCTGACCTCTCAGACTGATTCTGGCTCTGACCTCTGATACTGATTCTGGCTCTGACCTCTCATACTGATTCTGGCTCTGACCTCTCAGTCTAAATAAGGCTCTGACCTCTCCGTCTGATTCTGGCTCTGACCTCTCATACTGATTCTGGCTCTGACATCCCATACTGCTTCTGGCTCTGACCTCTCAGACTGATTCTGGCTTTGACCTCTCAGACTGATTCTGGCTCTGACCTCTCAGTCTGATTCTGGCTCTGACCTCTCAGTCTGATTCTGGCTCTGACCTCTCATACTGATTCTGGCTCTGACCTCTCAGACTGATTCTGGCTCTGACGTCTCAGTCTGATTCTGGCTCTGACGTCTCAGTCTGATTCTGGCTCTGACCTCTCATACTGATTCTGGCTCTGACCTCTCAGACTAATTCTGGCTCTAACCTCTCAGACTGATTCTGGCTCTGACGTCTAATACTGCTTCTGGCTCTGACTTCTCAGACCGATTCTGGCTCTGACCTCTCAGACTGATTCTGGCTCTGACGTCTCAGTCTGATTCTGGCTCTGACCACTCAGTCTTATTCTGGCTCTGACCTCTCAGTCTGATTCTGGCTCTGACCTCTCATACTTATTCTGGCTCTGACCTCTCAGACTGATTCTGGCTCTGACGTCTCAGTCTGATTCTGGCTCTGACCTCTCAGTCTGATTCTGGCCCTGACCTCTCCTACTGATTCTGGCTCTGACCTCTCAGACTGATTCTGGCTCTGACGTCTAATACTACTTCTGGCTCTGACTTCTCAGACTGATTCTGGCTCTGACCTCTCATACTAATTTTGGCTCTGACCTCTCATACTGATTCTGGCTTTGACCTCTCAGACTGATTCTGGCTCTGACCTCTCAGTCTGATTCTGGCTCTGACCTCTCAGTCTGATTCTGGCTCTGACCTCTCATACTTATTCTGGCTCTGACCTCTCAGACTGATTCTGGCTCTGACGTCTCAGTCTGATTCTGGCTCTGACCTCTCAGTCTGATTCTGGCTCTGACCTCTCATACTGATTCTGGCTCTGACCTCTCAGATTGATTCTGGCTCTGTCCTCTCATACCGATTCTGGCTCTGACCTCTCACACCGATTCTGGCTCTGACCTCTCAGACTGATTCTGGCTCTGACCTCTCATACTAATTTTGGCTCTGACCTCTCATACTGATTCTGGCTCTGACATCCCATACTGCTTCTGGCTCTGACCTCTCATACTGATTCTGGCTCTGACCTCTCAGACTGATTCTGGCTCTCTCCTCTCATACCGATTCTGGCTCTGACCTCTCAGACTGATTCTGGCTCTGACCTCTCATACTAATTTTGGCTCTGACCTCTCATACTTATTCTGGCTCTGACCTCTCAGACTGATTCTGGCTCTGACCTCTCATACTAATTTTGACTCTGACCTCTCATACTGATTCTGGTTTTGACATCCCATACTGCTTCTGGCTCTGAGCTCTCAGACTTTTTCTGGCTTTGACCTCTCAGACTGATTCTGGCTCTGACCTCTCAGTCTGATTCTGGCTCTGACCTCTCAGACTGATTCTGGCTCTGACCTCTCATACTGATTCTGGCTCTGACATCCCATACTGCTTCTGGCTCTGACCTCTCATACTGATTCTGGCTCTGACCTCTCAGACTGATTCTGGCTCTTTCCTCTCATACCGATTCTGGCTCTGACCTCTCAGACTGATTCTGGCTCTGACCTCCCAGACTGATTCTGGCTCTGACCTCTCATACTGATTCTGGCTCTGACCTCTCAGAATGATTCTGGCTCTGACATCTTATACTGCTTCTGGCTCTGACCTCTCAGACTGATTCTGGCTCTTACCTCTCAGACTGATTCTGGCTCTGACCTCTTATACTGTTTCTGGCTCTGACCTCTCATACTGTTTCTGGCTCTGACCTCTCATACAGATTCTGGCTCTGATCTCTCATACTGATTCTGGCTCGGACCTCTCAGACTTATTCTGGCTCTAACCTCTCAGACTGATTCTGGCTGTGAATTCTCAGACTGATTCTGGCTCTGACCTCTCAGACTGATTCTGGCTCTGACCTCTGATACTGATTCTGGCTCTGACCTCTCATACTGATTCTGGCTCTGACCTCTCATTCTGATTCTGGCTCTGACATCCCATACTGCTTCTGGCTCTGACCTCTCAGACTGATTCTGGCTCTGACCTCTCAGTCTGATTCTGGCTCTGACCTCTCAGTCTGATTCTGGCTCTGACCTCTCACACTGATTCTGGCTCTGACCTCTCAGACTGATTCTGGCTCTGACGTCTCAGTCTGATTCTGGCTCTGACCTCTCAGTCTGATTCTGGCTCTGACCTCTCAGACTGATTCTGGCTCTGACCTCTCAGACTGATTCTGGCTCTAACCTCTCAGGCTGATTCTGGCTCTGACGTCTAATACTACTTCTGGCTCTGACTTCTCAGACCGATTCTGCTTCTGACCTCTCAGACTGATTCTGGCTCTGACGTCTCAGTCTGATTCTGGCTCTGACCACTCAGTCTTATTCTGGCTCTGACCTCTCAGTCTGATTCTGGCTCTGACCTCTCATACTTATTCTGGCTCTGACCTCTCAGACTGATTCTGGCTCTGACGTCTCAGTCTGATTCTGGCTCTGACCTCTCAGTCTGATTCTGGCCCTGACCTCTCCTACTGATTCTGGCTCTGACCTCTCAGATTGATTCTGGCTCTGTCCTCTCATACCGATTCTGGCTCTGACCTCTCACACCGATTCTGGCTCTGACCTCTCAGACTGATTCTGGCTCTGACCTCTCATACTAATTTTGGCTCTGACCTCTCATACTGATTCTGGCTCTGACATCCCATACTGCTTCTGGCACTGACCTCTCATACGGATTCTGGCTCTGACCTCTCAGACTGATTCTGGCTCTCTCCTCTCATACCGATTTTGGCTCTGACCTCTCATACTAATTTTGGCTCTGATCTCTCATACTTATTCTGGCTCTGACCTCTCATACTAATTTTGACTCTGACCTCTCATACTGATTCTGGTTTTGACATCCCATACTGCTTCTGGCTCTGAGCTCTCAGACTTTTTCTGGCTTTGACCTCTCAGACTGATTCTGGCTCTGACCTTTCAGTCTGATTCTGGCTCTGACCTCTCAGTCTGATTCTGGCTCTGACCTCTCATACTGATTCTGGCTCTGACATCCCATACTGCTTCTGGCTCTGACCTATCATACTGATTCTGGCTCTGACCTCTCAGACTGATTCTGGCTCTCTCCTCTCATACCGATTCTGGCTCTGACCTCTCAGACTGATTCTGGCTCTGACCTCTTATACTGTTTCTGGCTCTGACCTCTCATACTGTTTCTGGCTCTGACCTCTCATACAGATTCTGGCACTGATCTCTCATACTGATACTGGCTCGGACCTCTCAGACTTATTCTGGCTCTAACCTCTCAGACTGATTCTGGCTGTGAAATCTCAGACTGATTCTGGCTCTGACCTCTCAGACTGATTCTGGCTCTGACCTCTCATACTGATTCTGGCTCTGACCTCTCATACTGATTCTGGCTCTGACCTCTCATACTGATTCTGGCTCTGACCTCTCAGTCTAAATCTGGCTCTGACCTCTCATACTGATTCTGGCTCTGACCTCTCAGACTGATTCTGGCTCTGACCTCTCAGACTGATTCTGGCTCTGACGTCTAATACTACTTCTGGCTCTGACTTCTCAGACTGATTCTGGCTCTGACCTCTCATACTAATTTTGGCTCTGACCTCTCATTCTGATTCTGCTTCTGACATCCCATACTGCTTCTGGCTCTGACCTCTCAGACTGATTCTGGCTTTGACCTCTCAGACTGATTCTGGCTCTGACCTCAGTCTGATTCTGGCTCTGACCTCTCAGTCTGATTCAGGCTCTGACCTCTCATACTGATTCTGGCTCTGACCTCTCAGACTGATTCTGGCTCTGACGTCTCAGTCTGATTCTGGCTCTGACCTCTCATACTGATTCTGGCTCTGACCTCTCAGACTAATTCTGGCTCTGACCTCTCAGACTGATTCTGGCTCTGACATCTAATACTACTTCTGGCTCTGACTTCTCAGACCGATTCTGGCTCTGACCTCTCAGACTGATTCTGGCTCTGACTACTCGGTCTGATTCTGGCTCTGACCTCTCAGTCTGATTCTGGCTCTGACCTCTCATACTTATTCTGGCTCTGACCTCTCAGTCTGATTCTGGCTCTGACCTCTCATACTGATTCTGGCTCTGACCTCTCAGATTTATTCTGGCTCTGTCCTCTCATACCGATTCTGGCTCTGACCTCTCAGTCTGATTCTGGCTCTGACCTCTCATACTAATTTTGGCTCTGACCTCTCATACTTATTCTGGCTCTGACCTCTCAGACTGATTCTGGCTCTGACCTCTCATACTAATTTTGACTCTGACCTCTCATACTGATTCTGGTTTTGACATCCCATACTGCTTCTGGCTCTGAGCTCTCAGACTTTTTCTGGCTTTGACCTCTCAGACTGATTCTGGCTCTGACCTCTCAGTCTGATTCTGGCTCTGACCTCTCAGACTGATTCTGGCTCTCTCCTCTCATACCGATTCTGGCTCTGACCTCCCAGACTAATTCTGGCTCTGACCTCTCAGACTGATTCTGGCTCTGACCTCTCAGACTGATTCTGGCTCTGACCTCTCATACGGATTCTGGCTCTGACCTCTCAGACTGATTCTGGCTCTGACATCTTATACTGCTTCTGGCTCTGACCTCTCAGACTGATTCTGGCTCTAACCTCTCAGTCTGATTCAGGCTCTGACCTCTCAGTCTGATTCCGGCTCTGACCTCTCAGACTGATTCTGGCTGTGACCTCTCAGACTGATTCTGGCTCTGACCTCTTATACTGTTTCTGGCTCTGACCTCTCATACTGTTTCTGGCTCTGACCTCTCATACAGATTCTGGCTCTGATCTCTCAGACTGATTCTGGCTCTGACCTCTCAGACTGATTCTGGCTCTGACCTCTCAGACTGATTCTGGCTCTGACCTCTCAGACTGATTCTGGCTCTGACTTCTCAGACTGATTCTGGCTCTGACCTCTCATACTAATTTTGGCTCTGACCTCTCATTCTGATTCTGGCTCTCACATCCCATACTGCTTCTGGCTCTGACCTCTCAGACTGATTATGGCTCTGACGTCTCAGTCTGATTCTGGCTCTGACCTCTCAGTCTGATTCTGGCTCTGACCTCTCAGACTGATTCTGGCTCTGACCTCTCAGACTGATTCTGGCTCTGACTTCTCAGACTGATTCTGGCTCTGACCTCTCATACTAATTTTGGCTCTGACCTCTCATTCTGATTCTGGCTCTCACATCCCATACTGCTTCTGGCTCTGACCTCTCAGACTGATTCTGGCTCTGACGTCTCAGTCTGATTCTGGCTCTGACCTCTCAGTCTGATTCTGGCTCTGACCTCTCATACTGATTCTGGCTCTGACCTCTCAGACTGATTCTGGCTCTAACCTCTCAGACTGATTCTGGCTCTGACGTCTAATACTACTTCTGGCTCTGACTTCTCAGACCGATTCTGGCTCTGACCTCTCATACTGATTCTGGCTCTGACCTCTCAGACTGATTCTGGCTCTGACCTCTCCGTCTGATTCTGGCTCTGACCTCTCATACTGATTCTGGCTCTGACCTCTCAGACTGATTCTGGCTCTGACGTCTCAGTCTGATTCTGGCTCTGACCTCTCAGTCTGATTCTGGCTCTGACCTCTCAGACTGATTCTGGCTCTGACCTCTCATACTAATTTTGGCTCTGACCTCTCATTCTGATTCTGGCTCTGACATCCCATACTGCTTCTGGCTCTGACCTCTCAGACTGATTCTGGCTTTGACCTCTCAGACTGATTCTGGCTCTGACATCACATACTGCTTCTGGCTCTGACCTCTCAGTCTGATTCTGGCTCTGACCTCTCATACTGATTCTGGCTCTGACCTCTCAGACTGATTCTGGCTCTGACGTCTCAGTCTGATTCTGGCTCTGACCTCTCAGTCTGATTCTGGCTCTGACCTCTCATACTGATTCTGGCTCTGACCTCTCAGACTGATTCTGGCTCTAACCTCTCAGACTGATTCTGGCTCTGACGTCTAATACTACTTCTGGCTCTGACGTCTCAGTCTTATTCTGGCTCTGACCACTCAGTCTGATTCTGGCTCAGACCTCTCAGTCTGATTCTGGCTCTGACCTCTCATACTTATTCTGGCTCTGACCTCTCAGACTGATTCTGGCTCTGACGTCTCAGTCTGATTCTGGCTCCGACCTCTCAGTCTGATTCTGGCTCTGACCTCTCATACTGATTCTGGCTCTTACCTCTCAGATTGATTCTGGCTCTGTCCTCTCATACCGATTCTGGCTCTGTCCTCTCATACCGATTCTGGCTCTGACCTCTCACACCGATTCTGGCTCTGACCTCTCAGACTGATTCTGGCTCTGACCTCTCATACTAATTTTGGCTCTGACCTCTCATACTGATTCTGGCTCTAACATCCCATACTGCTTCTGGCTCTGATCTCTCATACTGATTCTGGCTCTGACCTCTCAGACTGATTCTGGCTCTCTCCTCTCATACCGATTCTGGCTCTGACCTCTCAGACTGATTCTGGCTCTGACCTCTCATACTAATTTTGGCTCTGACCTCTCATACTTATTCTGGCTCTGACCTCTCAGACTGATTCTGGCTCTGACCTCTCATACTAATTTTGACTCTGACCTCTCATACTGATTCTGGTTTTGACATCCCATACTGCTTCTGGCTCTGAGCTCTCAGACTTTTTCTGGCTTTGACCTCTCAGACTGATTCTGGCTCTGACCTCTCAGTCTGATTCTGGCTCTGACCTCTCAGACTGATTCTGGCTCTGACCTCTCATACTGATTCTGGCTCTGACATCCCATACTGCTTCTGGCTCTGACCTCTCATACTGATTCTGGCTCTGACCTCTCAGACTGATTCTGGCTCTATCCTCTCATACCGATTCTGGCTCTGACCTCTCAGACTAATTCTGGCTCTGACCTCTCAGACTGATTCTGGCTCTGACCTCTCAGACTGATTCTGGCTCTGACCTCTCAGACGGATTCTGGCTCTGACCTCTCAGACTGATTCTGGCTCTGACATCTTATACTGCTTCTGGCTCTGACCTCTCAGACTGATTCTGGCTCTAACCTCTCAGTCTGATTCCGGCTCTGACCTCTCAGTCTGATTCCGGCTCTGACCTCTCAGACTGATTCTGGCTGTGACCTCTCAGACTGATTCTGGCTCTGACCTCTTATACTGTTTCTGGCTCTGACCTCTCATGCTGTTTCTGTCTCTGACCTCTCATACAGATTCTGGCTCTGATCTCTCAGACTGATTCTGGCTCTGACCTCTCAGACTGATTCTGGCTCTGACCTCTCAGACTGATTCTGGCTCTGACCTCTCAGACTGATTCTGGCTCTGACTTCTCAGACTGATTCTGGCTCTGACCTCTCATACTAATTTTGGCTCTGACCTCTCATTCTGATTCTGGCTCTGACATCCCATACTGCTTCTGGCTCTGACCTCTCAGACTGATTCTGGCTTTGACCTCTCAGACTGATTCTGGCTCTGACCTCTCAGTCTGATTCTGGCTCTGACCTCTCAGTCTGATTCTGGCTCTGACCTCTCATACTGATTCTGGCTCTGACCTCTCAGACTGATTCTGGCTCTGACATCTCAGTCTGATTCTGGCTCTGACCTCTCCGTCTGATTCTGGCTCTGACCTCTCATACTGATTCTGGCTCTGACCTCTCAGACTGATTCTGGCTCTGACCTCTCAGACTGATTCTGGCTCTGACGTCTCAGTCTGATTCTGGCTCTGACCACTCAGTCTGATTCTGGCTCTGACCACTCAGTCTGATTCTGGCTCTGACCTCTCAGTCTGATTCTGGCTCTGACCTCTCAGTCTGATTCTGGCTCTGACCTCTCAGACTGATTCTGGCTCTGACCTCTCAGACTGATTCTGGCTCTGACGTCTAATACTACTTCTGGCTCTGACTTCTCAGACTGATTCTGGCTCTGACCTCTCATACTAATTTTGGCTCTGACCTCTCATTCTGATTCTGGCTCTGACATCCCATACTGCTTCTGGCTCTGACCTCTCAGTCTGATTCTGGCTCTGACCTCTCAGTCTGATTCTGGCTCTGACCTCTCATACTGATTCTGGCTCTGACTTCTCAGTCTGATTCTGGCTCTGACCTCTCAGTCTGATTCTGGCTCTGACCTCTCAGACTGATTCTGGCTCTGACGTCTCAGTCTGATTCTGGCTCTGACCACTCAGTCTGATTCTGGCTCTGACCTCTCAGTCTGATTCTGGCTCTGACCTCTCAGACTGATTCTGGCTCTGACGTCTCAGTCTGATTCTGGCTCTGACCTCTCAGTCTGATTCTGGCTCTGACCTCTCATACTGATTCTGGCTCTGACCTCTCAGATTGATTCTGGCTCTGTCCTCTCATACCGATTCTGGCTCTGACCTCTCACACCGATTCTGGCTCTGACCTCTCAGACTGATTCTGGCTCTGACCTCTCATACTAATTTTGGCTCTGACCTCTCATACTGATTCTGGCTCTGACATCCCATACTGCTTCTGGCTCTGACCTCTCATACTGATTCTGGCTCTGACCTCTCAGACTGATTCTGGCTCTCTCCTCTCATACCGATTCTGGCTCTGACCTCTCAGACTGATTCTGGCTCTGACCTCTCATACTGCTTCTGGCTCTGACCTCTCAGACTGATTCTGGCTCTAACCTCTCAGTCTGATTCTGGCTCTGACCTCTCAGTCTGATTCTGGCTCTGACCTCTCAGACTGATTCTGGCTCTGACCTCTCAGGCTAATTCTGGCTCTGACCTCTCAGACTGATTCTGGCTCTGACCTCTTATACTGTTTCTGGCTCTGACCTCTCATACTGTTTCTGGCTCTGACCTCTCATACAGATTGTGGCTCTGATCTCTCA